>NW_017306436.1:1571413-1575374 GCF_000935625.1 Nanorana parkeri | reverse complement strand
CCCCCTTTCAAATCAAGAGCCCCCCTTCATATTTGAATACCCCTATTAACAACAGGGTCCTTCTTTACATCAGGAACCCACCTTCACATTAGAAGCCCCCTCCTTTCACATCATATCCCCCACACACTAGAAGCTCACTGTGGCACATCAGGAGCCATAGCTGTGACAGCATGGCAGAGAACAGGAGGCGGAACAGGCCTGGATGGAGGCAAGCTTTTGTCCTTTTCTGAATTAAGATGTGAAATAGAGACTAGTTCCATATGCTGGTTAAATGTGACACAGTAAGGGCTTGTTCACACCAAGTGCAGAGCAGATGCAGAGCAGATCAGTTACAGAACGCATCAAAAATGCATCCAATGGGTTCCAATGGTATTTTGGGCTGTAGTTCACACTAAAGCATTCGGTTCCAGAGCATGTGGAAAAACTGCAGCATGCCCTATTTTGAATGCTCTGGAATGCACCAAAATGCATGCAAACGCATCAAAAATGCACGAAAATGCCCCGGAACACATTGAAAGCCCATTTTAGGCTAAAAAAAACCCAAACAAAAAAAAAGTCCCAGAACGCGGCAAAATGTACTGCACTGCACATGCAGAAACCCATGCAGATGTGGTCCGGATTTGGTGTGAACAAGCCCTAATACAGTCATGCAGCATTTTCCCTAATGCGCATGCGAGATAATATCATCTCTGACTGTTACTGTCTGGGATGGATTTACTGAGGTCTCCTATATATCCAAAAATGTGTAGGGGGTGCGGGACTGCTACGGGGAAAACTTCATTGGTCTTTTGAGTTCTTGGCTAATCTGCTCATTTGAAAGCACTGTGTGTCAATAAAAAGATTTCTCTATATAACTCCATGTGTAATCGATCAGCATATATGCCATATGGCAGGCAAAGGCTACAAGGAGACCTTTATGAAGGAAGTGCTCAGCAGTGGGCTTTTCAGACAAATGGACCACCAGATCAGAGCTGCAGAGCTGAGACTTGTGCTCTGGCATCACTACACCCTCTCTACCATATCTAGTCAAGCTTTTTATTAAAAGATACCTAAACTGAGAGAAAAATTATGGCTGTCATCTCTGAACCTAGTAGTCACTCCTAGTAGCCTCTGGTTTAAGTACTATATAGTTATTAACCCACATGCGGCCACTGAAATCAGAATAATAAAACATCAGCGACTGAAAGTATTGAAGCTTTTGCATCAGAATGATAGCCAGGCGACTAGCATTTTCATGAAGAACAGCAATTCCAACTGCTATATACAGGTTTTCATTAAAATGCCCTTTAAGGCTGGCCACACAATGACAACATTTTACTAGGATTAAATCTGTCATTTCTAGAGATGCAACGATACCGATACTAGTATCGGTGCCCAAGCCGAGTATTTGGGTGAGTACTCCGATGCCTAGCCCGATACTTCCGGTATCAGGAAGCCGGGCAGTGTGTCATTACACGCTGCCCGGCTTCCTGACTGGCCGGGAAGCATGTAATGACGCGCTGTCCGGCTTCCTGATTGGTCCGGAAGCTGGCCAATCAGGAAGCCAGGCGCCCTGTAATGACGCAGCTCCTGGCTTTCTGGTTGGTCGGGAAGCCAGCTTCATGCCCCCTCGTCACATCATGACGAGGGAGCATGGAGGCGGCTTCCTTGCCAATCAGGAAGCCGGGAGCTGCGTCATTACATGGCGCCTGGCTTCCTGATTGGCCAGAAAGCCGGCCTCATGCTTTCTCATCACCTAGTGATGAGAAGCATGGGGACGGCTTCCCTGCTAATCGGGAGGCCGGGTGGCGAGTCTTTACACACCGCCTGGCTTCCTGAATGGGACTTCCGGTATTCGGTGTCGGCGAGTACCGGAAAAAAAAATATCGGTACTCGATACCGAAATACCGGTATCGGTGCATCCCTAATACTTTCAAATATTGTGCAAGCTTGGAAATCACAATTCTCACTATCCACAGCTGGGTGTAATACAGTATTACAACAAACCCTTTTTACAACTATCGGCTTTCACAACAGGCTTGCTATCTAAAATATTCTGGGTGGCAAGATGCAAAGGAATGGTGTCCTATATTCTACACCCAGTTTACGAGGTCTTTCTGCAGCATACATTATTTTCCACTGGCAAGCCCTGGTCTTCTCTATTGTCAAAGATTAAATAGGACCTGTTTTAGTACACGTTGTTTATTGTAGGATTATGAAACGTTCAGTAATTATATGTGTGCACACGTGACCTCACCTCAGAAACACTCAGCCCTGCCGCTGCCTGTGAAGAATGCAAGAGTCACTTGAGGACACCTAGCAGAGCTCTGACTAGTTGTGTGCTGAGGCTCAGCTTACAGGTACCCACAAGCGACTTAACAATTTGTTTTCAGCTTGCAGGTACAAAACACCTCTTCCAAAACACATAGTACATACTGATTTTTTTACATTACAAGACAAGTGAGCTCAATTAACTGGATAAATATGACATTTAGAAATGTAAACATGACAGGAGGATAGTATTAGGCAGCAAAAAAAGATGAAAATAAATTTATATTCTAACAGGCACAATCCCACCTCATAAAAATACACAATAAAGCTCCTGCAGAGCTCCACAAAGCACATTGCAGGGCATGCGTTTCTGCAACGATTGGTTGCTTTGTAGTCCGAACAACTAAAGGCAGGTCTCTAAAATTCTACCTCTTCTGCTCAGAGATCTGCTCACGTATGACCATGCTAAAAGACAAAAACAGCTGTAGTATTAGATAAAAGTTCACCAACATTAGATGAATACTACCTATATGTGACCAGACATCTAATGCACCGTCTACTGGGCACTGCTTGAAGGGAGAAGGCCATCAGCCAAACTGTAATTAAGTGGGCTGTAGCCTATTGTTCCACTTCCAAAATAGTAGCAAGAAAGGCACCAGAGACATCTCTGATAACTTCAGAACAGAGGCTCCAGCTACCATTCATAATGTGATAAGAACTAACATTTATTGGGAGCTTGGCTACTACTGGCTGGTTGATATAGGTTACTCAGTTTACTGACCATCATCATTCCTTTTTGGGCAGTCTTATTGAATAAACCTGTAAATCAATGTTGCATATTTTGCTTTCCTTCAAGGTGCTGGTTTTAGGAGAACGAGAATAAAAAAGAATTAAAAATATACGACTATCCAATAGCTAATAAGAAGCCGGGTCACCCTTTGCCGTCAGAAGAACTTCAATCATTTCTGGAATGCTGCCATACAAGTCCTGAACTTTGTGTAGTGTGATGTTAAACATTTCAAGCATAGCTTCCAGTTATCTGATGGACTACATACTGCAGCTTATTAATTTCCAATAAAATGTTTAGACTTGGTGATTGAGGAGAAAACATGTGACTTAGTTTATGCAAACACTGTAATGAGTTAACCAATATACAGTATATGAGTCTTTATCATCTTGCAGTATAGCAACATGACAAAGGAAAACTGTTTGCACCATAGGGTGCACCTGACCCATACAACTAGGCCGATATATATTGGCCTAGCTTACCAATACCATTATAGATCACTTATCAGGTTTACAATAAGTGGCCCAACATTAAGGGTCATGCTTTGGTTTTCTCCACTGTCCTGACAGGAAATGGGGTCAAAAATTACTTAAAAGATCAAGCCTTTTAGACAACTCAAAGCTTTTAAGCTCCTTATATCAGGTTATACATATTTCTGCTTCAACCTTGAACAGAAGCAGCTTCATAATGTCACCCACTACCCTTCACCAATTCTCCCCTCACCCTGCTTAAAAATGCAGTGGGAGAACATGATGAGGGTATAGGTCTACGCGGGGACAGATTGCAATGCTGGATCACCAATCTTGACTCCCATGGCCACATGGCTGTGGACTCCAGTAAGTAGAAAAAATATTGGAGTGGGCTTTTATGAAAGAAAAAAATTAAAGAAGGGGGGGGGGGGTAAAAAACCGGCCGGGAGGGACT
>NW_017306436.1:1564760-1570659 GCF_000935625.1 Nanorana parkeri | reverse complement strand
AAAAAAAAAAAAATAAAAAGGGGGGGGGGGGGTACAGAATCTGTCTGGAGAGACTTTGAGAGTGGACTAAAAAAGGTGCTGATTGAGTTCCATGGTAAATTTTACAGCTCTAGTTAATGGCTTTATTAACGATCATATTAAATATCTACCTTAACTTTTCAGCGAGCTCGGATTACAGTTTACATTTTGTTGTTGCATTTTGTCATCTGCCGCCATCAGCCTTGAGATTTTTCTTTAAAACTTTCAAAAAGTGGCAATCAACCTACTTTGCTTTATCCCTGCAGCCATGCTGGTAATTACGGTACCTCAAAGTTAAACCCCTTTTTGTGTGGCATTCCATTGTCTGTTCTTGCCTAAGAAATAGTATTCTGCATTTGTCAAACATAGAAGTGTGTTTGTGGATAGCCAAGACCTGTTTAGATAAGTGAACCATTTTATTTTTAACTGCCTTATGATTGGCTATCTTCACAAGCACGAAAATTTCCTTACATAAAGAAATACACTAGGGGAAATTGGATCAACACATGCTCTTCAAAGCATAATGAAAACTGTTATGTTCTTGCGTACTTCAGAAGTCCTTACCCAGTTATGACCAACAACATATTTCAAAACAAAGAAGAAGGCATTTTCTAAATTCTCCCCGGTAATACCCTACAGGGAAGCATTTCAAAAGGAGGGAAAACATCAAAGCAAAGCAGTTTATTTTACAATGAGGTTGTGTGATTTGGGTTTGTTTTTACAGCTAAATATTCAAAGGTGTTTTATTATTAAGTATAACTTGGACTACTTATCTCTATTATTGAAACATGTGTAACAGCGGCAATCACTGTAAAAATAATCATAAAAAAATCATTTATAAAGCATCAGATGGTTTTATATTTGGAGTCATTATTGTAGTGTTTGTAACTCTGCTGAACAACTATTTGGATTAGAGCTGCAACAATTATTCGATTAAGTCGATTAAAATCGACGATGGAAAACGTTGTCAACGTTTTCCATCGTCGATTCGTCGGCTAAAATTCAAATTTCCCGCTCGCCGCTGCACGCTCGCTGCTTACGTCCGCCACTTACGCCACGCCCACGTCAGTTAAGCCGCTCACGCCTACGCTGGTATACCCGCTCACGCGACGCTGTTTTCGCCACGCCCACGATGAGGACATGCGTCTGGCCCTCTCCTCCCGGTGAGCTTCCTGACTCGCCGCTGCCTGCCGGCAACAAACAACGCCGCTGCCCGCCGACAACACCGTCATTCAAGGTAAGTCGAGATCGGCCGGGAGCTTTGTAATGTTTCCTGTGTGGTTTTTTTTTAAAGCGGCACACTGCAGAATGAGGACTACAAATCCCAGCAATAGTACATTATAGTATGATGTTGTACTATTGCTGGCATTTGTTGTATTCCTATATAGCTGCTGGTATTCTGCATTTCGCCGTATAATCATTATACAGCGCACTGCAGAATGCCACCAGCTATAGAGGACTACAAATCCCAGCAATAATACATTATATACAGTGCAATGCAGAATAGCCCCAGCTAAAGAGAACTACAAATCACAGCAATAGTACATTATAGTATAATGTACTATTGCTACATTCCTCTATAGCTGCTGGTATTCTGCACTGCGCCGCTGTATAATGTACTATATTGCACACCACACTCTTTTTTTTACTTCCACCGCGCCAAGCTTGCTCCCGTGATGGACTACAATCTCAATAGAAACTAGTAGTCCATCACTGGAGCCTTTTTTTTATATCCGATTAGTCGATTAATCAAACGTAATAATCGGCTAACTAATCGATTATGAAAATCATCGTTAGCTGCAGCCCTAATTTGGATAAATATAACCATACTGGGAGGGCATTGTTTTCAATGTTCTAGCCATCTCTTCAGAGTGCATTGTGAGAAAGAGCAGTAAAACAGATTGTGTACCACTGCAAAGCATGTAATGAGCAGATTATATAATAGATTATATAATTCAAGTTAATTCTTTCACATGTACTGTATATCTAAAAAAGTAAAAAACCTAAAGTCTCAAAGACTATATACTGCCTGTAAAATGGTCACTGCTACAAAAGGCAGCTCTACAAAATATTAACGTCTGGGGCATCAATTACATAATTCAATGTCACGTTATAAAAACATTCGTAAATCTGGTATGTAAAATGACCTATATCAGAATAGAGAAAAATAACGCATACAACTAGGTAGCACAGACTGAAATCCAATAATATCTTGGCTCACAAGCGTCAGTTGACGATACTCTTTAGTGATTCTGCAAGAAGGCCATAGTATGGTGGAAAAATATTACTTGCCACTCTACCACCTTAATTTCAAATGTATGGAGATGTCATAAGCTCTAAAGTCTGGCATATTTATGTTTAAATATAATGAAATGCTTTACATTACTACTGATTTATTTATGCTGTGCACCATTGTAATTATGAACCATGCAGGACAGGCAATTCTACTGCATAAAACCTTTCAGCAGTTAATCGCTCATATACTACGGTGATCTCTAGGCTGTCAAGCCAGTAGTGATGAAGCTTTACTTTTAAATAAGTCCCTGTAATGATATTAATATCTCCATTCTGGAACTGCTGTCAGCTTCTAGGGGGAAGTTCTTGGGGGGTCACTCTTCCTTAAGGTAAAAGTTTGCCAAGTACAAGGCAGAAACTCCTTCCCATCTGCAAAGACGCTGCCTTCCCTCAAGACATCTGACACGGCACTCTGGGAGCAAGAGATGGACGAGACTCTGCACCTCGCCACAAGGCACTGGAGAACATATGACATTTTATTTGGCAGTATGCAATTGAAGGTGCAGGTCTCTAAATAGAAAGGCAGACTTTGTTAATATAAACAGCTTGAAGTCATCTCAGAAATATATTACTATTGGCATCTGGTTTACAATTAACAAGTCAGCATTACCAGTGCTACTAAAGTGCATGTGCAGATCATTGGATCTCACACAGAGATGATTACAAGTTAACTGGTAGAACTACATACACTTTTTTCAAGGGGAGTTTGTGTCTTACAGTCCATTTACAGTACCAGAGATAAAAAAAAAACTCTCAGCAAAAGGTGGACATTTCTGCACCGGATATAAAAATCATTTGTAGAGGTTAAAGATGAATCTAGCAAGGTATAAAGAAACAATGGCTGTTATGTATAAAATAAAACGTGAAATGCATTTTAAATGCAGCTAGTACCTGAATATGTCTTGATATCAGCCTCTTATCATCCCCTACACAGCAGTACTTTGGTAAAGGAAGAGCCAGCACTTGGTGCCAAGCAGGCTATACTGAAGTACAATTTCTGAGGGTAAACATGTGAACAAAAGAATAGGTCATAGTAAGCAGAAAGATAATTTTGTCAGTTTACTGCTGCTCCTTCACAGACCATTAGAATGGGCCATGGGGGGGCGGGGGTGTGTGTTCTGCAGCTGCCCTTGAGGTCAAAGACCTGTCCATACTTTCTGGATCACAAGACTGACTGTTAGAGCTGTTTCACCTTTACAATTTCTAACGCCTTCTCTGCTTACCTCCATTGCATGGGGATGAGGTATTTTGTAGTTCACCGATGATAGCTTAGAAGGTGGGTAACAATGTTTAGAATTAAGTTCAGTACACAGGAGGGTACAAGGACACAAGAGTTCTAGCAGATATTTTTCTGTATTTACATATGCAGCCACTTCATCCAAGCACTGGTAAGCTGCAATAGATTGGCAATAACCACAGACAAATATATGATAATTCTATCTAAAACCAAACTGAATCACAACCTCCCTTATTACGGTCAGGGACTTTTGGTGTTAAGATATCCCTGCCAGAATTCCTAATTATGTCAAACTTCAAAGGTCGTTTTAAAGATTAATATTGATGTTTTGTAAAAAAAGATTTCCCATAATGAAATACAAAAGAAAATGAGGTAGTTAAAGTGACATTAAAGTCAGAATTTTTTTTCCCCCTTCCCAATCTTGCTGTAAGGACCTTAAATCATGTCTCTTTATTCGATCATCTTCTTCAGTGTAGTTTTCAGCTGTCCCTCTAGCTCTGGTGCGGGTCTCCGATCCAGCGCTGACTCCTCTGATGTCCTCTCCCCTGATGTCCCACGGAGTCTGTGTGGGTGCACGCTGCTCCATAGACTTACCTGGTGTCTCTCATCTCCCAGCTAAACATCTGAAGTGTGCATGCGCCCGCCCCAAGATCCTTTGCGGCTGCCCGAGACTCTTCAGATGTTCGGACGGGAGCGCGTGGCGAAGACACAGGTACGTTTAAAGCCTTTTTAAAAGGTTTTTTTTTTTTTTTAATGTTTTTGCATATATCTACTGCTTGCTAGCATGAGATATGTGCAAAAACATTTTTTTAAAAACCTTTAAGCTGAAAGAAAAAATCTAGTACTAATAAAGAGCTAACCACAGTGTTACCCCACTGGTGTCTACACACAACCAGATGTGGTTGAAAATGGCCTTTCAAATATAAAGAGCACACCACTGAGTTAAATGTCCCTCATGACAACACGCTCTGTACCCGAGTCATATAACAATACAATTTTATAATAAGCTATATGTTGTTTAGGAGGCTGACGGGAATTGTTCCCCTCATAAAGAATTGTGTATACACCAAAACCAAGGTTATTCATAGATCTTAAAATTAATCCATAGATAAACTGGAATTAACAGAAGCTGGGTGCAGATACAAATTTCCAATATCGGCTTTGTTACATTAAAAGTGTTACTGGAACAGTATATCTCATCCACGTCAACTCTGAAGGGTCTTAATTGACCATCACTTTTCACGGTGGAGACGTACACCTCTGTGGGGCAGAAACACATTTTAAAGCATCATTTTTTATATTTGCATTGACTGCTTCTGTTGCTCTAAGACAGGAAGGGTTTTCATTTGTTATCTGAGCTGTAGGGCTTCCATGTCTACTGTTGACGTTTAGGGAGGAATGAGGAGAAAAAAAATAAAAAATCAATCAATGAAGTAGTAACTGTGTGGACTGCAAATTGAAGTTGTAAAAGTTTCTATATCAAGAACGACATTAAATGATATAGTAGACCTGCACCAAAAAACAACAAAATAAAAAAACCGCACAAACACAGTGTGAGAAAAACCTTCTCTATTCAGCGAGAACAAAAAATGCCAATTCCTTTGGATAAAAAACAAACCTTTTCTTTATTATATCTTTCAATTAATATCAGGTTTATTGGTTGAATGAGAACGAGTACTCACCAACATCGCGTCTACTTTTTTATGGCAAGAAATCAATTTTGTGGAACACATGGAAAAGCTGCAAAACAATCTGTTTAGCATAAGCATATGTGCAAAATAATTTGAGGCTTGGACTATTTGGTGAAATAAGAATAACTAGCCGTAAATGGAAACCGTATTAAAAGGAGAACTATGAGGTGAGTGAAAATCACTCAGCGTCATAGTTGGAGCCGACGTGTGACAATGAAACTGTCAGAGGTCGGCTCAATAGATCGGGAAGTGATCGAACACATACAGTCGCTCGCTCACTTCTCGGTCATCTCCCTGCAGAGAGCCGTGACTAGATAGGCAGAGCCAGCTGTCACTCACGCAGCTGGGTGGATCTCGACAGTAATGTCGGGATCCGTCCCGGCTGTGGCAGTGTCAGTATACCGCAAGCTGTAGCTTGCGATGTACTGAGCTTTGGGTCACGGAAAGACGCTAGTTTGTGTCCTCCCGTGACCCTTAGGAGAACTATGGGGAAAAACACTTACCCCATAGTTCTCTTTTAAACATGTGTCAATCGCACACACTACTGTTGAGTTTGACTGCTGGGTAGACACAGCATGAATTAATACTTTGCAGCCTAACTCCAGATTCAAGCATTGCATTGAGAATATATATCCCTGGTAATATATATATATATATA
>NW_017306436.1:1527275-1564656 GCF_000935625.1 Nanorana parkeri | reverse complement strand
ATAAACTTAAGTGTTGGAGTAACACTATTTAATATCTACCTCTCTCCGAGCTCCTCCCAATTAGCCCCTTCAGAACAGCTTTGAAGAACTTTAACCTTTAAGCTTTGAAGAACTTTAATGGGGATAGGTAGGCATATTTAAGCTTTACCCTATTTGTCATTTGTTCTGATAACCTCTGAAGATTTTAAACTCTTCATTATAATCTCAGTAACTCATTAAAGGTGCTTTAGGTTTTTGTTTATAAGGAGCTAACCCCCATGGTTGGGGTTGGCTTGGGTGGGGTGGAATTGTTGCACTTATTGTGTGCTGCACGGTTGTGAGAGCAAATGTTGTTAAATGTATTACTTGTATAAAACTTTAATAAAAATAATTTTCCCAAAAAAAAAAGGTGCTTTAGGTTTATGGGTGCTTTGACGGCTTTATTTTTATGCATCATGGAAAGAGACAAAATGTATGTTCCCAACTTGATTACAACA
This sequence comes from Nanorana parkeri, assembly GCF_000935625.1. NCBI lineage: Eukaryota > Metazoa > Chordata > Amphibia > Anura > Dicroglossidae > Nanorana > Nanorana parkeri. The sequence goes on along the minus strand of NW_017306436.1, from coordinate 1,564,180 downwards.
TGGGACATACAAATAAAACACATATATGCCTTGCAAAAAAAAAAAGACGTTTGATTGACTGTTGTTCCTAATAAGCCATAATCTGCAATTTAAAGGCTCTTGAACCTCACATCCTGGGGTATTTCTCTGATCTGGAGTGACAGGTGCACTGTACAGCAGCATATAGCCATCCTGTACAAATCAATCACTGGCAGGCTGAAGCCGCAGCTTTACAGGTATGCATGTAAACCCCATTGCTTACATGCATCCTGGGACTTCCCAAACTCAGTACCTCTGCATTCATGAAGTGCATAAGTCCCAGTACAGGCTTCCTAGTGCTCCTCATTGTGTTTACTAGTTCGATCCACTGTCCTTGATGTCACTCCTGTGTCCTGTAATGATGTAGGGACTGGAGGGAGAACTCACAGAGCAATGGCTTTGATGTCACTACTGTGTCATGTAATGATGTAGGGACCGGTGGGGGAAACCACAGAGCACAGCAGGGGACCTGCAATTTCAGGGAGTGTCACATTTTGTAGATTCTTCTGGCAGACGTAGCTCTTTAAGGGCCCATTCACACCAGATCATCTCCAGACCAGACCAGATTGTTTCCGGACCCAAAATGCATCCTAATGTATGCCTATGCTATTTCTGGCCTCTGTTCACACCAGCGCAGACCAGACCAGAAAAATACTGCATGTCTCATTTTGTCTGGTCTGGATTGCACTGGAACTGCGGGCATGTTCACACCATATTCCGGACCAGATCTGGTCTGGAAAATGGTGTGAAACCTGCCCTAATACAGTGAAGTTTGGCTACATGGGGATAGGTAGGCATTATATGTCATTTTGCAGGGGGCACTTTATTTTATACTTTTATTCTAGGAACTGAGCATCTTTAACCACTGAAAATGCTTTCCAATGAGGAGAGCTCTATAGTCAACTCTACTTCTAATGTCTTTAAAGCTTAGTAATTATATGTATGGCCACAAGTATAACCAATCCCCAAGAAAAAGGAATATGGATAAGCTTTCTGCTGAAATAAAACATTTTGCCATAAGCAGAATATATTTGCATACAGTGCTTTACAAATCTTCATAAGATCTATGAAAATAGCTTGAAGACAAAAACACTGCTGAAGAGAAATGAGATCCAACGATTAGTTGTTGAACAATAAGATGCTGCGCCAGTGTTAATGGCATACACTGATTACTAAAGTTCCAGGAAAACCGTGTTGCTGGAAATTCTGGGAAGGAATCTGAGAAACTGTCATATTTATGCCTGAGCAGTATACACGCCCTGAACATTGCCCAAGGTCTAAAGCAACTTAAAAGATCTGAATACATTTAATTGCGCAATATGTGCCAGCTAATAAAATAAGGACAGCTGAAGCTTTTATTTTTTATCAGTTGGCTTTCTCTGCCATGCTATTGTATGGGTGACTATCACGTGTTACATCTATAGCTAAAGCTACTCCTTTCCACTTTGTCCAGTTCATATCAAACTTAAAAATAAGTGCCAATATAAATATAAAAAACGCCAGGCAATCCTATCAGTTGAGGAGCACAAGAAATGTTCCTAGGCTGTGTGACAGCAAGATGGTTATGTCCATGTCCACCAAAAGGCTTATTTATAGTGTGTAGTCATGCATTGTGACCATCACTTCTTGTGGCAGAGGTAGTCACTTTTAAAAGGATTCCTTTTTCAAAGGAATATGATTGCCTATTGTAGAGTTTTATAGGTGTATATTAAAGGAAACCAGTTTACTTTCTTGCTGGCGGAAATGCTTCAGAATCTTGTTCATCAGAGAGGAGACTTCACTAGTGTGTCATAGACCTCACTTACGTTTCTCCATGCTTGACCTTGGACAATAACTCAGGACAACTAGAAGCCTGGGGATCAGTTCCAAGAGTCAACAGCCAAGCGTTTTCAGGTCAGCTCCTGCCATTCCCTCAAAAAATTCTTTCAGATGACGCCACATCTCTCCCCCCCCCCAGGTTTGACTTCAAAAATGATGCCATTTTAAAAGTTTTATTTAGAACATTATTAAAATGAAAACACTTTAAACAGCCACCAGAAACATTTCTTTTTTTTTTTTACCATACTTCCACCAACAGGTTCAGCTTTCTTACCTGGAATCTGGGTATTTTGTTAGTGTCGCCAAACTGCTTGTGTACATGTGACCGCCAACATCAATGTGAACTGGAGCATTGGATTTAGTGAGCTGGGCTGGGGTAGGAATGCCTTGATTGTTCAAAGGAGAAGCAGGTGATCTGGTGATCATAGGTCTTGACATGTTGGGTCGAGTGTCCTGGAAAAAGCAATTATAAATAAATTTGATGTTTAATCCTTAATAGACATATGCAAGAGTCTGAACATTCGGTACCAAAAAAAAAAAAACTGCAATGAGAGAAATACATAATCTGCCACTGCTGACCTCTCGGAAAATACTAGTGGTCAGGTTACCATTGGCTTCTACACTCTAAGCCACTGATGCAGAACCAGTCCGAAGCATGTGAAACCAGAACTTCTGATCATGCTGGGTAAGTAAATCAGAGTACTGAATCCACAAGACCAACATGAAAGCCATTCAGCCAACATTATTAGGATGCTGATAAAGCTAGCTTTACTATATGCTATGTGATAAAGCTCTTAAAATCCTGTCTCCAATAGTAGCAGAGCTTTCAGGTAATGGTGGCTAAGTTGAGGTGTGAGACTCCTTTGAGAAAACCACAGTCTAAGGCAGGGCTCAAAATTTCAAGTCCTGAGCTACTAGCCAGGCCTTAAGAGTTACTCGCCACCAGTCGCCCCACCTGACCTCTACCGTGCCCCACCCTTAACTCCGCCAGGTCAGTTTGTGGCTAGGGCCGAGGGAGAAGCGGCCCGGCCGTCGGAGGCTGCGGTGCCGCTCCAAGAAGCGGGTGGAGGAAACAGAAAGCGATCGGCGCTGCCGAAGCGGCGGAAGTCCCCCCCCTGGATTTCCACTCGCCCCCACGCAATTTTCACTCGCCAATTGCGAGGGGGCGAGTGGAAATTTTGAGCCCTGGTCTAAGGAACACTTACATTATGCCTGGCTTAGGGTGATGTAGTTATCAGAACAAAAATAAATAAATCAGAAGCCCTTACAAGCTGACAGACATCTGCAAAATATTGTTTGCAGGGTTACTGTCACTTTATTTAACTATGATAAAAATGAGTAGAGGAATGGCTCAAAGCAGCTTTATAAATAAAACGTTCAGAAACATTTGAGAAACAGTAAATTCAACCTTTAGAAATAGGCCTACAAAGCTATGTGGATTTAACGGCATAAATCATCATCATTATAAACAAAAATAAATACCAATAAACCGGATCTCATGTAAAGAAAAGCAATAAAATGATAAAACACAAATAAAATAAAGTCATCAATGTATAAGAAAAACAATAAATTGCTAGATTTCACCTCTAGGCAAACCTTCCCCACTTTAGAAATTTAGGGGGAAAAGGCACCCCCAAGATAACACTTAGGTGCTTCAAGGGAGCGTGACTAAGCCTATGCAAATATCAATCAAGTATCATCAAAAAGTCAGTATGTAAATAGCAACTTTTGTGGTGCTCTGCAAAGGGGGCCAACAGATATCATCTGGCACCTTCTGGTGTCTTCATAACCAGGAGCATTCTTAGTTTGGCAATGGTGGTCATAGTTCAGCTGAGAAATCAGAAATCGGAGTAATTTAAACTTACCTACAGTAGTTTTAGTTTTGGACAGAACAAGTATCTCTATTTAAAGATTTTCCCGCTCCAAGCCCGCTCCTGTGATAGTCTACAACCTCCATACAAATTAGCAAACTGAATGTTAGATTGTAGTGCATCACGGGAGTGAGCTTGGAGCGGATTCGGCACGTTTGCAGCTATTACTATATCTGGAACGTGGGGAATCCGCCCATAAAAATCACGCTTGGACTATTTTGCGGGGCGCACAGTTTTGTACCGCGCGGTCGCCACAATAGTTCGAATATTGCATTGCATTTTATGTTTAGTGCGGTTCCATGCGTATTTGGCCTTATAAAACGACTCGTGTGAATGGAGGCTCAAGTTTACCTCGCCCACAGTCTGAAATGTAACCTTTGTCAATGGAAAGCATTGCTTTCAGTGACATTATCTGTATTTAAAAAGAGCTGACCGATACATTAATAACTTACACTACTATGAACAAGGTGAATTTCATAATTTTCTTTGTAAACCTCCACTGTGTTTTTGTTTCCCTTATTCACCCAGTACCTTCATCTTCAATCACCCTGTTACATTTATTTTGTGAATATAAACAGACGTTGCCGTGAGCAGCAGAAAATGCAGGTTAATGTAAATGTATCTCAATTATTCCAGTCTTTATTAAAGTCTAAGTGTTCCTTTCTGACCATCTTTCATGTTGCACCCATATTTAGGGTGTAACCCGCTCCCACTTACCTGAAGCGTGGGGTTCTTCTCCCCGTAGGCTGGTGGTGTTTTTTTTATTTAGTGCGGCTGTGTGTGGCTCTGCCCACGCAGCCGTGTCATCTGTTTCCAGATGCTTTGTCAGGATCTGTGAATGGAGAAACTCCAAGTCCTATCAGCCACCACACCACAGGGACTTGTAGTTCTCCATGGAATACAAGTGCGGTGACATCACCACACTTGTAGCCAATTCATTCTTCCTCCTGTCCATGTTACTGAATGTCCGTACCGATGTATTGGAATCTACAGGAGCCAGAGCATTGCGCCCTCAATCCCCTGATCGCGGCTGCAATGGCTTACTAGCTCCAATCTAAAAATAATAATAAACGCACATAGGACCTATAATGCTGTAGAATAGCAATGGTGCTTGCAGTGATGTCCACGGATGGTACCGTGCAAATCCAGAGATGATAATAATAAAGATGACAAGCCCTCACAGATGGAAGAAATCCAGAAGGTCTCTTTAGTGTAGAATAATGTCACATGTATCCAATAGCCAACGTTTTTGGACCAGGCAGGGTCCCTTCTTAAGGTGCAAGCATAGGTTACTATGTGGTCCCCGAAACGTTGGCTATTGGATACATGTGACGCTATTCTACAATAAAGAGAACTTCTGGATTTCTTCAATTTGTGAGTGCTGGTGATCTTCATTATCATCTTTGGCTAAGTCTGATTTATCAAAAATGAACAATTATATAGCAAAATGTACAAAACGCTTTGAAATAATTACAGGAAAATAAGCTTGCCCAAGCATGTAACATCCCAAAGAACGAATAAACCACTTATTGCCCCTACACGATTAGAAATCTATCATTTTGTATCCAATTTAACACCAAACTTGAGAAAACCAGGGATACCAATGAAATGCCAGGTAAAAGTGTGGTGCATGTAGGCCCATTGAGTAGCACAGTAAAGAACTCTGAATGGAAACCCCATATGGAATGTGTGTCAAGTTATGCAATGTGTGTTTTGCAAAATGAGGAGTCATTTACATGGAAGTAATTCAAACTGAATATCAGGTGGATCTTTATAAGGGACTTGGCATTACCATAAATACATTTCATGGGATAGTGCTAATTAAACATACTGGTTTGAAAGTCCAGTGGAAATGTGATATGATCATTGTATTATAAGAGGTCCCAAGCAGGGTTATATAGCCAAACTCCAGCTTTTTCACAACCTCCTGCCATGTACATACCTTTTCTCTTGCAATCTTCTTGCCTGTTCCATGATGTCACCAGTACATCCTATTCCCAGCAGGCATTTTTCTAGGACTGAGCAGAGCTCATCTAATGACAGTTCAGCACCGGCTCAGTCCTGGAGTACTGTAAACTCAGCCTGTGTGATGATGAGCCCCCTAGGGTGCATGAAAACAACAGGCTGGGCTCACAGGAAAGGGGCAGAATGGCATGAATGTCGCTCTGCCTAAAGAGGTCTTCCGGTACTGGACTGAGGAGGACCTCCGGGACAGTGCTGGAGCATGGCATGGGTAATTAGAAATCAGCAAGATTTTATTTTGTATACAGGGAGGGAACTAATAATAAACAAATACTGGCGTTGTACTTTAATGTGGTTTTCATATGTCTGATAATACATGTCAACGTTTATAGAACACATGGAACTTGTCTAATAGTTTGGCGTTCCATTGGATACATAAACTGATATATTGTTCATTCCTATGAGGAAGAATCCTGTGATGTAGTGACCATAAAAGTAGTTTGTTCTTTGGAATATTAATTGATATAAATTAAACCACTATTCTGGTCTCGCTGAAATCTGCACTATAGAGGTTTGCTAGAAACCCTCATGTGGAGAAAAAAAACCTAAAGTTGGTAATCTTATCCATCCGACCTCCATAAAAGGTTTTGTAATATAAAGAAGTAGACAAAGATGAGATGGAAGAACCTAATGAGAATGGGAGCTTACATGGTGACTATAATAGACTCAACATAGGTTACATGAAACCGTTTTAAAGTACAGCTAAACCCCAGAACTAAAATGTATAATATTGCAGCTTACCAGTGCTTAGATATGGTGGCGTGTTCCAGGCCCCCCCCCCTATTTATTTTCACCTCCCAGATCCTTCCTGCCAGTGAACAATCCATGTCCTAGGATGACAATCCTCATCTCCTGTACTGTATCTATGGAGGAGCAATGTTGTCACCCTGGGACAGTAAAGTGTGTCAGGACTACAGAACACCTCCCCTCATCTCCATAACATAAAGGAGAGTTTTCTAATTCACAGAGAAAGCTAGACAGGACTGCTTAGAATTTCAGTGCAGCACAGAAAGTGGAAAGCACACTGGATTGCTGCCAACAAACCACCATTTCCTTGTACTTGTAGTGTTTGTAAAGAGACATGACATAGGGAAGTTGGCATGTACAGTGAGGAAAATAATTATTTGATCTCCTGCAGATTTTTTAAGTTTGCCTGCTTACAAAGAAAAGAAAGGTCTCTAATTTGTATCATAGGTGTATTTTAAATGATAGAGACAGAATATCAACCAAAAATCCAGAAAAACACATGATACAAATGTTAGAAATTGAGTTGCAGTTCAGTGAGTAAAATAAGTATTTGATCCCCTACCAACCAATAATAATTCTGGCTCCTCCCACAGACTGGCTATGTGGTACACAGATAAGTCCTGTCAATTTAACAAGGTGCTCCTCACGACAACTTGTTATGTATATAAAAGACACCTGTCCACAGAATCTTTTTTTTCCATTCAAACCTCACCACCATGGGAAAGACCAAAGAGCTGTCAAAGGACGTTAGGGACAAGATTGTAGACCTGCACAAGGCTGGAATAGGCTACAAGACTATCAGCAAGCTTGGTGAGAAGGAAACAACTGTTGGAGCGATTATTTTCAAATGGAAGGAATACAAAATAACCATCAATCGCCCTCGGTCTGGAGCTCCATTCAAGATTTGGCCTCATGGGGTATAATTCATGAGAAAAGTGAGGGATAAGCCTGAAACTTCAGGAGCTTGGGAGGAGCTTGTGAATGATCTCAGGGCAGTTGGGACCACAGTCACCAAACAAACCATTGGTAACACAATACACTGCTATGGATTGAGATCCTGCAGCGCTCACAAGGTCCCCCTCCTCAAGAACTGCAACTCAATTTATAACATTTGTATCATGTGTTTTTTTCTGGATTTTAGTTTGCCTGCTTACAAAGAAAAGAAAGGTCTCTAATTTGTATCATAGGTGTATTTTAAATGATAGAGACAGAATATCAACCAAAAATCCAGAAAAACACATGATACAAATGTTAGAAATTGAGTTGCAGTTCAGTGAGTAAAATAAGTATTTGATCCCCTACCAACCAATAATAATTCTGGCTCCTCCCACAGACTGGCTATGTGGTACACAGATAAGTCCTGTCAATTTAACAAGGTGCTCCTCACGACAACTTGTTATGTATATAAAAGACACCTGTCCACAGAATCTTTTTTTTCCATTCAAACCTCACCACCATGGGAAAGACCAAAGAGCTGTCAAAGGACGTTAGGGACAAGATTGTAGACCTGCACAAGGCTGGAATAGGCTACAAGACTATCAGCAAGCTTGGTGAGAAGGAAACAACTGTTGGAGCGATTATTTTCAAATGGAAGGAATACAAAATAACCATCAATCGCCCTCGGTCTGGAGCTCCATTCAAGATTTGGCCTCATGGGGTATAATTCATGAGAAAAGTGAGGGATAAGCCTGAAACTTCAGGAGCTTGGGAGGAGCTTGTGAATGATCTCAGGGCAGTTGGGACCACAGTCACCAAACAAACCATTGGTAACACAATACACTGCTATGGATTGAGATCCTGCAGCGCTCACAAGGTCCCCCTCCTCAAGAACTGCAACTCAATTTATAACATTTGTATCATGTGTTTTTTTCTGGATTTTTGGTTGATATTCTGTCTCTATCATTTCAAATGCACCTATGATAAAAAAAATATAGACCTTTCATTTCTTTGTAAGTGGGCAAACTTACAAAATCTGGAGGGGATCAGCGGTTTACATACTGCACTATCACATCAGTCCCTGCCCCCACAGAGCTTGCAATCTAAGGCCCCTATTTCACACACAGACAGGACCAATTTGGACCGGAGCCAATTAACCTTTCAGCATGTCTTTGGCGTGTGGATTGGATATATTTTGTTTTTTTTTGTTTTTTTGCCCATACACACAATTTATACTTTAAATATATGTACTCTGGAACACGTTTTAGGTTTTCTTTTACTATGTTTGTTTCCGTTACTGCTAGATTTCAAAAAAAGAAAAAAAAACACAAATATTTTCTATAAAATGACTGCCCACACTTGATGTTTAGATCGGTTTTGTCATGCCCTTTCAACACACACAGTTCATCCAAGCACAAGAGCACCAAGTAAAGTATTAGAGATCTGTGTTGGCACTAATTGGCCTCTTGAGAAATAAGGACAAGGGCATATCGCTCTCAATTACATCTGATCCTGGAGTGCAAGCAGATAATGCAAGGCTAGGAAAACAACAGGCGTTAATTGATGTAATAAGAGGGTCTTAGAATCATTTCCCACTCTGTGTAGAAGACTGATAAGAAATAAATCCTGCAGTAAAAGGCAGAATCCACCCCTGCAGGAATCAATCATTTCAAGACAGAACAGACACAATTGCAGCACAGCTTGATTTGCAGTGTTTCAGTCTTGGCACAAATCACCAAGTGACAGATCAATAGGACTCACTTACAAATGGCACACACACACACACACACACACACAGTGATGTGGAGGTTACTCTGTAATACACACTGAAGTTTGCCTTGCAGACTCAGGACCACAAAGATCTAACTTAGCTGGAAACCCTGCTATAAAAGAACAGGGGGTGGAAAACTGGAGAAACAAAATGGAGAGCAGGGACAGGCATGCTACGTTATAATAGTAGAGCGCTGATGTGAAAAAAAAAAAAAGTATTAAAAAGTAGCCCCCGCAAGAATCCATACCACTTTTAATCTTCCATGCTTACCGTCATGTACTTGCTGTAATTGTATTACAACAATATACTAACTGCATAAAGGATTTGTCAAAACCCGACCACAGAATGTGCTCTGCTTTGAAAGCATTTAGTTTTCAGAATGGCGTCAATACAAAATGAGGAAGGTTCTTCACCAGAGAGATTAGTGATGTCCAGTGAAATACATTGAGGTTGGCTTGTGGTGAGCACATCTGCTTCTGAGTAAAGGTAACTTTATCCACTGCCGGCTAAGCCCAATTCAACCCACAGTTTGAAACGTGTAAATACATTATAGGTGCATTAAAAAAAGAAGGTGTTCAATATCTTAATGTTTTCCTTCTTAGCATGCCACTGTCCAAGTCGAAAAGCCTGTCTCCTGCCAGCAGAACTCTTTCACTCAGAGGAACCAGTGGTTTGTTGTAAGATTTATAGCTCTGCAATCAGTAAAGTTCATGCCCCAGCCAACTGAAGAGCTCTGGCTCAGACTCAGCCAGGGGCATTGGACCTCTGCTTCCCCACAACATGCTGGCAGGACACAAGCTTTTGTACCAAGGACCAATGAGATCATTAAAACTTCAAAATGTCATATCAGAGACTTGTGAATGCAAACCTTTAATTACAGTACCTTTTAAAGGTCATGAACAATATTGTATTCTGATAAATGTATGTATGTTGAAAAACGTATCGCAACGCAACAGATCGCAATGCAACGGATCCAGTGTGAATGGGCCCTAAATGTTATTTACACTGTTGCTGCTACTTGGAAATCACCCCTGTCATTACAGGTTGTCCCAACCCCTCTCCCTGTTTAAGCTCGTTTTTTAGCTGACTAGCTTGGTCTGCATACAAAAGTGAAGTGTCAATAAAGTCATGCGAATTAAGATAAAAAAGGAATTTATATACCCAATACTATCAGTACACGCATTAACCACATACAATTATCATACACTGGCCCTTTAAATACATAGCCCCCTCCATTCTGAATGGTAATATGTTGTCCTTCTTTTACTGCCATAAAGTTTATTGTTCCTACTGCTAAACTTTAGTCTCTAGTGTGATAGGACCTGAACCTATTTAATAGAGCATTTGATGAATAGTTCCTGGTCCAGTAATTAGCAATTCAAATTGAAATAATCAGTTGATACAAACAGCGGTGGCTGGAAATACCTGCTCTGAAGTGTATTGTGAGCATTATTAGTACTGCTGGAAAAAGAACCAATCAATAAATGATTACAGCTGGGCATTTTTTCTGCTCATAAATCCTATAGAACTTCCATAAACTTATTGGAAAAGACCTCTGGCTCTAAGCCCTGAAATCAATACAATCCATTAGATATCCGCATTTCACCAGCTCGCGCTTCAATTGCCCAGCTAAGAATTGTTATCAAAGAAGATTCATTTTCTCATATAGTTTCATTGCCGGTGTCAGTGGCACTTTTTCTTGTATAAATTAGAATGCAGTGGGCCTAGTTTGTGTATGAATTAAGTGTACACGTGTTGGTATTCGTGTCTGCTCTGCAAGGTTATGTGCACTCTATACAGAGCCGAGGACTCTCTCGATGCCCCCGTGACAGTGCGGAGGACTTGAGCTGCCAATTACCAAGATCCAGTACTGTCACGTGGCCACACGGGAGGAAATGGAGTGAGTCACAGGCTCTTCCACATACCTGGAAGTACCGGGGATTTCTGTGCTTTCCAGGAGATGAACGGTGGTGGGAAGAGGACCAGGTGCTGCTAGTGGGGCCACTATTAGCAGCACAGTGAACTTGTTGCTTTTTCCAGGATGGCAAAAGTACAAGGTCACATTAAAAGCACGATTTCACCTTTAGTGAAGTTGCCCTTTAATAAATCCTTCCCAGCCCCAAGAGTGCATTCCACCTGGGATAATACTGACTTTCCTACCCAAGCAAGCAATCTTTCCTCTCACAAAGTACGGGCCTGCTCCTCCTCTTCATACTGCACATGCCCCCTCCAGCTCTTATTTATTCCTATAGGTAAACCATACACACTGAGGGCTTGCTAAAGGTCATTAGTACAGCTTTCCCCAAGGTAAGATGGCATGCTTGTGCAGTATAAAGAGAAGCCAGTGAGAAGATTGTCAGATTTCTGTGCTTTCCAGGAGATGAACGGTGGTGGGAAGAGGACCAGGTGCTGCTAGTGGGGCCACTATTAGCAGCACAGTGAACTTGTTGCTTTTTCCAGGATGGCAAAAGTACAAGGTCACATTAAAAGCACGATTTCACCTTTAGTGAAGTTGCCCTTTAATAAATCCTTCCCAGCCCCAAGAGTGCATTCCACCTGGGATAATACTGACTTTCCTACCCAAGCAAGCAATCTTTCCTCTCACAAAGTACGGGCCTGCTCCTCCTCTTCATACTGCACATGCCCCCTCCAGCTCTTATTTATTCCTATAGGTAAACCATACACACTGAGGGCTTGCTAAAGGTCATTAGTACAGCTTTCCCCAAGGTAAGATGGCATGCTTGTGCAGTATAAAGAGAAGCCAGTGAGAAGATTGTCAGAGGAAAGATCACTGGATGGTGGAGGAAGGCAAGTATTATTCCTGGTGAACTGCATTCAGGGGGGTAGGGGATTTATTAAAGGACAATATCACTAGGTGAAATTGTCCTTTAGGGAAAAAGAATCCTTAGAAAAATGTAGACTGTCACTGTCAAATTTGCATTCTAAAATTGTTAATTGCCTGGCTGTAAGGTTCATCCGATGGTTCTAATACTCAGTCACTGAATGGAACGATTATAGAAACCAAAAAAGTTCACTTCACTTCCCATATTCTTCGTCTGCATAAAATAAAGTACAGAGAGAAATATTGAGGTCACTGCTGACCACCTGAAAAAACTAGTTTCCTGCTGTTATGCTGACCCAATCACTTCAGTATGTTTAAGTCACTGATATAGAACAAGTATGCAAATCTTAAAAGATTCTGGGTCAGTGGCTGAAAGCACTCTAGCAGGCAGGTAAGCATGACTGCTAGACAACTAGCATATTTAGTGCAATGCAGCTCCATAACAAAAGTTACATTATCACTGGCCACCCACTAGGGAATGAGGAGACCCACAGAACCTGGAAGTGTGGTGATGGTGGTGGGGGACAGAGCAGGGGATGGACGGACGGTTGATCAGACAGTGCTGAAGAAGGGCAGATATTATGGCAAAAACGCACACTTCACATGGTAGTTTACTACTGCATTAAGGCATCTGTTCATTTCATCCCTACCGTGTTACCTATTCCAGATTTGATATTCAGCAGCACTACTCAACACTCTGTAACAAGTATTCTGTATGGGGCTGATTTAACCCCTTCATGACTGAGGCCTTTTTTTCATTTTTTTTTGTACCCATGTTATATTCCACATTTTAGGCCTGAAAATTACTTAAAACCCCCCAACATTATATATTTTCTGAATGCCAAGACCCTATAGAATACAATGGTGGTAGTTGCAAATTTTTATATTGAGCAATATTTTGTGAAAAATGTAATTAAATGCCCCAAAACACAACAAAATACCAATTTTTTTAATGAAATATAAAAGATGAGGTTACAACGAGTAAAACGATACCCAACATGCCCAGGTTACAAATTGCGTGCATCCGTAAAACGGCAAAAAACCCCAGTACCCCAAAAAGTCCATAGAAGACGCTTTAAAAGCCCCCACAGGTCATCAATTTAGAGATACCCCAAAATACTGGCCCTAGAATTATTGCTCTCACTCCGGCGTGCGCGGCGATACCCAACATGTGTAGCGCGTTCGTCGTTTTCATACGTAGGCGCACCCGACGCGTGTTTACGTGGCGACGCGCGTGCTCGCGGGGGCGGGGGACTTTTAAATTTTTTTTTTTTATTATTAGATTTATTTTATTTAATTTTAATTTTAAAAACTGTTTTTTTTTTTTTTTTTTTTACTTTGACTGCTATCACATGGGGGGGCTTGCAAGCCCCCCCATGTAATAGCAGATGGTGGTGACAGGTCCTCTTTAAGGTGATGCTGGGGGTCCAAAAGACCCTCAGTGTCACCTTTACACTGGAAATAAGCTATTGAAGTGCAGATCGCACTTCAATAGCTTATAGCTGGGCTGCAGGAGCCCAGAACTGACAGCCCAGGGACCGGAAGTGATGCAATCTGCATCGCTCCCGGTCCCATAGAACGGGGAGGGGATCGATGAACGGAAGTTCGTCGACCTCCTCCCCAGCTCCCCGCGGACACAAAGATCGCCGGTCCCGGGCCCGTAGGAGGGGCAACGGAGCCCGGGAAGCACGGCGGGGGTGTCCGGCGGGGGGGGGGGGGCCCCTTCTTCGGGACGCAGAAGCGATCTGGCGACAGGTAAGTCGCCAGGATCGCTTCTGTTGTAAAGCCGACAGTCGGCTCTACAAGTTTAAACAGAGTCCCGGCGGCAAAAGTCGCCGGGAGTCTGTTTAAACAGCCCCGATGCTGGCGACGTACACTGTACGTCGTCAGTCACGAAGGGGTTAAAAACTGTCCACCCAGCCATATACCATGGTGAATGCAATTCGCACAACATTACCGCTACTAGATGGCGCTGAGGAGCATAGGAAATTCCTTTGCTCCCTGGCTCCATCTAGTGGCAGGAAAGCAGTGCAAATAGCGTTCATTCAAACCATACGGAAGATTTAGCCCCTAAGTGTTAAAAATCTAAGCTAAATCAACGCAATCATATAAACATGTAATTTATAAAGTTCTACACTTTTATGCCCATTCTTTATAGTATTTCTATTTCTAGTAAGTATTCTTTATAAAATTATAGTAGAATTCCAGCTATGTTTTGACTACCAAACACTTACAGCTTAGCAAGTTTGGTTTTTTATGACTGTGCCGGGATGATTTTGTCACTGCCATTGCTCCAGAACCGAGTAACGCTCTCTGTAATGCACTGCAGAACATATAATACTGTGTAAAGAAATAAAGTTCTCTGAAACTTCCTTTTGGAAAGTCTCCCAGACACTGGTTCCATGTCATCAAGGTGTGTATAATTAGGAGGGTAAAACCTTGAGCAACATGTGAGTCAATGGTTACTAAGGACAGACTGTCATTATTCAGGAGGGTGGAGACACGTCTTAGTGGCCACGGATAAAACGACTCAAGTAAAAGCTATAAAGCCTTGGTTCTCAAATGGTGGGTCGTGACCCAAAAGTGGGTCGCGACCCCGTGTTCATTGGGTCACCGCATGCCTTCCACTTTTCTAGTTGAGAGACTCCTCAGCCTCCCCCTAGCGCAGCACTGCCAGTTCTCACACCGAGAGGCCATTCAAAATATGTTGCCCGGTGACGAGTGTCGACTTGAGATGGGGTGGGCTGGTGCTATGGCCGTGAGGGAGCTCCATCTATATGTGCATTGCTTACAGCTCCCTCACGTATCCTGTAGAGGTACCTGGACCGGAGTGATGTCACATTCTGGCTCCCGGCACCTCTACAGGGCACGCATGGAGCTGTGCAAGCCATGCACATATGGATGGAGCTCCATCACAGCACACCCAGGCTGAGGATCTACTCCAGTTCTCGTAAGGTAGGGAGGCTGGGGGGATCTTAAAAAAAAGAAAAACATTATTTTATTTTTTTATGGAGTGTATATGTGTGTATGAGGATGTCTGCGAGTGTGTGAGATTGTGTCTGTAGTTGTGTGTGTCTGTCAGTGTTTTTGAGGGTCCGTTCACACTAGTTCAGTGTGTTAACCGCACAGTCCCATGCGATTATTGCACTGTACCGTGCAATCACACCTACTGCGCGTTCTGGTGTGGGAGGTGCGTTGCATTGTCATTTATTTTAATGGTACCCCAAACGCACCTCCCACTCACAGTCCAATCACCTGCACTGGAATGCGCGGTACTGCAATGTCGTGCATTCCATTGCGGTGTGACTTGGGTCGCCACTTAATGACCGAGGACAAATGTGGGTCCTAAGGTTACACAGGTTGAGAACCACTGCTCTAAAGTATATCAAAAGCTATCATTTGATTTTTCCCTTTGGATAGAGTTGGGAATGATTAACATCCCTGTCAGGTTGATATATTCCCATCTATGTCCTATTTCAGCTACATCATGCAATAGTCCTCGCGTGTCTAGGTATTCACAGAATTACCTATGGAGTAATAGTGAGCATAGGATGACTTTTTTGGGCTTATCTTTCATTTTTCCCCGGAGCTAAAGCCAACACAAATATTTTCCTGCTCTCACCCTTTCCTCCTACATAGCTCTAAAAATATGCAACCCAAGCAGGCCTGTTTATGAATAATATTTCGGTTAGGCCTGCATGTCTTACCACATTCTAAAATCCATGAGAAATTAGCTGGTGAAGTGTTACAAAAAGAGCTACAATACAGGAACATGGAATAGAAGAAATTTAAAACTAAAGCTATTTTTTTTTACTTCGGATTGGATAGGGGAGAATAAGACCCCTGTCAGTTTTTGTTGTTGTCTGTGTCTCCACTGGGGAGATTTATCCTATTTGTCCTGATGACCACTGTCAATAGGACTAAGATCCAAAACTTTGAGTTGTCACTAGAACAGCTATAGAGGGGAAATCTTTCAATGGGGACACTTGATTGGGTGACAATTGTTTGTCTTCAATTTTGGGTGACAATTGTTTGTCTTCAATTTTGAGTGATCTACTCTCATTTCCTGCTCCGTCTTCAAGACAGAATGTGAAGGAAAATCTTCCCAATGGAACGCTGGCAGAAAAAATAAAACTTGACAGGGGTCCTAACAAACATCCACGAAATTAGAAGGGTGGTATCAAGGAAAAGCACCGAAACCAGCAAACACAAGGGTGGGGGCACCATACCTCCGACAGTTCCTACTTGACAACACAGTTGAAAACACAGGATCTGTTAGTAAACTTCTTTCTTCACTAAGCTCTCAGAGGACTTACGCCTCAAGGTGCCCATACACCTGCCGATTATCGTACGATAATCGGCAGGTGTACAACAGTGTCTTCTGTACGGTCGCACGACTTTTGTCTAACGAGCAGGCTTGAAAACCTGCTGAGAATCGTACGATTTTCGGCGGGTTAGTGGCGTTCTCGGGAGACAAATGGCGCACGGGCCGGTGTGCCCGCTCAGCATTGCAGTCATCGGAAGCCCTCCCCTCAGCGGGGCGGGCTTGCGATGATCGCAAGTACGATCTGCTTGTCCAAGATGGGCAGATCGTACGAGCTTTTAATTACCTTACGACCATCGCACAACAAAAGTCGTGCGATGGTTGTAAAGTGTATGGCCAGCTTAAGGATTCTAATGGACACTAGTTGAAAGTTTCTGCTTCTGTCATGGGCTACCCCATATATTCTTCTGTTCAGTGAAGTGCTTACAGCTAGCCCTGTGAGTGAATTGTAAAATACAAGATGCAGAACACATGGAATACTGTCTGTGTTACCTTTTTTTTTTTTTGTAGCCCGTTCACAGTAGCCTGCCCACTGAAATGCTCCATTTTAGCAGACAGGCTAGTGTGTTCTGACAGTTCTGGTGGGTGGGAGGTGTAATGCTCCATCTCAGCAAATCTCACGGTTTCCTTTTTTTCCTTTTAAGAACTCTAGCAATTTTTCTTTATTTACCCATGTAGTGGGGCTACCCCCGCACTACCCGGGTGCTCGTAAAAAAAAAGTTAACTCAGCCGAAGCTCCGAGCTGGCTTCTTCTTAGACTGGTCCTGCCAACGTCTCTCCCCCTCCTCTGCAGTGGTCTAAAGTCCCGTAAACCATTTTCCATACACAGTGTATAAACGTGAGGATGCTGAAGAAGATTCCAATGCTGCTGAGAAGGAGGAGACTTGCTGTAGGGAGCGCTGTGACAGCAGGCCGGCTAGGAGCTTCAGGTGAGTATAAGTTTGCTATTTTAGCACCTAGACAAAAACAAGCACTTAATCCTTGCAATGTGGGGTTAGCCTCACTGCAAGGGTTAAAAAAAATGAATTCAGGTTCCCACACAGAGGTGCGATGTACTGCACTATGCTACAGCCCAGTGCGCTGTGAAAAAGTGCAGTCAGTATTTATTTGCGGTGCACGGCATGCCACGTCCGCATTGTATGAAAAGGGCACAAACACATAATTGATACAAAAGAAAAATTCATACCTTAACTATTCACAAAAATGTATCTATACAACACACACAGGGACCAAGGGGAACAAAAGTAGCCACCCTCCAGAAGGAAGGACAGTGTCAGCACCAATTCAGAGATGGTTTGAGGATCTACAGCCGAGTGATACACAAATAAGATGCATTTTTGTTAATAGTTAAGGTACTTGAACGCATTTTTAAGATTTAACTTCCAGGTTTAGTGTCACTTTAATTTTTTAGAACAAGCTTTTTGAAGTCAACCCCTTTCTTCTCAGTCCAAGTTGTACTATTTGTGCCGAGCAGACTCCTGAAAACCTGTCCTGAAAAGTGAACTGTTAGTGCAAGCAAAAAATGTATCATGAAAGTATCTGCCGGTGTTGTTGTATCATGAAAGTATCTGCCGGTGTTGTTGTGTCATGAAAGTGTCTGCCGGTGTTGTTGTATCATGAAAGTGTCTGCCGGTGGTGTGTCATGAAAGTGTCTGCCGGTGTTGTTGTATCATGAAAGTATCTGCCGGTGTTGTTGTATCATGAAAGTATTTGTCGGTGTTGTTGCAATACTACACAAATACAGCTAAGATCACCTTCAGCATTAGTACTCATGCAAAGCATAAACTGTCTGCATTCTAACTCCACATTACTAACAGCAGTCGCCTACAACCTCCTCGGAAAGACAAATAGTTAAACACACTGCATCTAGTTATACAAAAGGCACTGCTTTCTATAACAAGATGTTCCGCTCACATTCAGGAAACACAGGCCAATCATTTGCTGTAGTTTCTTCAGGCTCAAGAGTTGCCCGAGGGAAGGAATTTGACGTCAGAAGAAAAAAAGATCAACAACAGCTAGTCATTGACCTCTGATGTCAAATGAGGTGAACAGTAAACCTCAGTGAACCGTCACATGTTCACAGCCTAGCCAATCAGGAGCAGCAAAGTCAAACACATACACGACTAGCCACAGCAAGATGACACCCACTGCAACCAGTCTGTGATCCGACTTCCAGCACAAGAACACAGTGCAGGGCGGAGGGATCCAGTCTGAATAATGATATGGATTAGAATATGCTGTGAGCCATCATGAAATAATCTGTACTGACTTCCCACATACTACACTGCCCTGAACACAAGGCTCACCCTTCATTTTCTACGATGAAGTTGTTGCAGCATCTATTGCTAGCTGGGAGGATTGTTGGCTTCAAGCCAAGGACATTAACATCCCAGAACCAGTTATTAGCTTATTATACTGGAATATTCAGGACTAAGCATGTTAGCTATTATTTTCAAAACAGCGCTACTGTGCAAAGTGATGTTTAAAACTTGTCCTCGGGATCCGCAGATGAGTCATGTATGTTGACTCAAATGATAAAAGTGATATTTTGCTGCCTTATATTTGTTGTTAGGTAGTACTGCAGGTTGAATGCCTATTGATCCTGCCAGTCCCCTTCATGTTGCAGGGCTTCCTGTTCTCAGACCTCAGATGTATACCTTTGGCAGCAGAACACAGTTTATGTTTTCACTTGGAGTCTACAAGATGCTGTGCATGTCATGTCTGCAGTCAGCCTGTGATGCAGGTTGAGCACGTGATCACAGGCTGACACCCCTAGTCACAGGCTGACATCCTCCTACCAAGACTACCACCCCTAACCCTCTAAGCCCATGGTCACAGGCTGACATGCCCCTTCCAAGGTTGAAACCCCTAACCCTCTAAACTCATGGTCACAGGCTGACATCCTCCTACCAAGGCTAACACCCCTAACCCCCTAAGCTCATGGTCACAGGCTGACACCCCTAACCCTCTGGACACATGCTAACACCCTACTACCATGGCTGACACCCCTAACTCTCTACGCCCATGGTCACAGGCTGACATCCCTAAACCCATGGACACAGGCTGACACACACCCCCTGAGCCCATAGTCACAGACTGACAACCCCTCTGTCTACCCCTGACTGAGCACTGGGTGGATACTTGGGATTAAACCATGCTGCCCACCCTGCAGAAAAACACTGTAAAGGGGGTGATTGCAGTCATGGGACCACTAAATAAAATCTCTTTCAGGTACTTGGCATACAATGTTAAAAATATGGTGGCATTTTAGAGCTGACAGAGTGGATATGATTTGCTAGCCTGCTTATTATTAGTTTACTTCACATAAGCTTTAAGGATATCTGTGCTGAGGCACAAGGGAGTCATCTGAGGACACAGTCTGTTGAAATCTTACCAGGTGATTACAATGAAATATATTTCAAGGCGAGTTAACAACCTGTTGCTTTCTTTGCCTGCTTCCAATCCCAAACCAGATAAATGTACATTTTATAACTGCACACATTGAAAAACACACATATATACATATCAATAGAAATAATGTGTAACGCTATAAACAAGCTTCAATTTGGATGCATCTGAACACACACAAACTATATAAAAGGTAAGGCCTTGTTCACACCAAATGCAGACCAGATCTGCATGAGTTTCTGCACACGCAGTGCAGTGGGTTGTGCCCCATTCTTTGCCGCGTTCCGGGCCGTTTTTGGTTTAAAAAAAAATAAAAAATAAAAATTTAAAGTTTAAAATGGGCTTTCGCACGTTACAGGGCGTTTGCATGCATATTTGATGCGTTTGCATGCGTTCCAGAGCAGGTAAAATAGGGCTTGCTGCAGTTTTTTTTTTACATGCTCTGGAACTGAACGCTGCGGTGTGAACTAGACCCCAAAATACCATTGGAATACATTGGACGCAGTTTTGATCCGGTCTGTAACTGCTCTGCTCCTGGAACGCGCTTGGTGTGAACAAGGCCTAAGAGAGGCATTTGTTGGTGTATTTTCCCACAGTAACCAGTCAGGTTTTATATTTCTAAAGGAAGGAAGGACTGTGATAGTTTGAAATACGACACTGCTCGGGCCCCGTAAGCCCATAATAGGAGTAAAAAAAAACAACACGCAAAAGGGGCCAAATTTCATAATAAATAGTTACTAGACCATTTTTTCACATCTATACAAAATGTTAAGACTTCATTCACACTTGAGCGCGGGCGTTTTGAGGCAGATTAGAAGGTTTTTTTGCACATTTTATGGAATGAGTGATATTTGTTTCAGCCAATGAAAAAGCTAGTTACTGGGAGGAGACTGTTATTAAGACTGTTACAAAGCACATTTTCCATACGGATTTTCAGACTCTCGTTGAAGTCTATGAGGCCAAAAATGTGCAATTGTACCCAAAAAGAAATTCATGTACTTTTTGGTGCTTCAAGCTACAAAATTATTCTTAAGTGTGAATGGGCACCATAACAACAAGCCCAACCAAGCCAAAAAGAAAAAACAAAACCACAACTAAAAGTACTCATGCATTTCAAAAGTGTGCGCATTTCGCATTTCATTACAAGGGGACGGCATAGAGATGGTGAATATCAAGACGTGTGATCTACCAGTTTACATATCCAATACAAATAGTGTATGCATCAATGGAGTGCCAAACACCAACTAAACACCTCAATGCAAAATAAAGCTCATTGCTGTACATGCATATCGTGGTGCAGTATAGTGTGAAGGGGTCCTGAGGGCAAAGAAACACAAATGAATGCTTCAATTTTTAAACCTAAAGTGGTAACTGGATCAGGTTGCAGACCTAAGTTTCTAGATTCTGTGTTTGAGGGCAGGTTAACACCATTTTCCGGGCTAGATCTGGAACGCAGTACATTGCGTTTTGCCACATTTTTACAGTGATGTTACTACGTTACAGAGCTGGGGGGGTTTTCAGCTTAAAATGGGCTTTCAGGTGCGTTCCAATGCATTTGCATGAATCTTTATGCGTTTACATGCATTCCAGACCAGACAAAATGAGACATGCAGTATTTTTCTGGTCTGGAACGGACTGCGCTGCTGTGAACAGAGGCCAGAAATAGCATAGGGATACATTAGGATACATTTTGGGTCCAGAAACAATCTGGTCTGGTGATCTGGTTGTGGTGGGAATGGGCCCTCAGAACATGGTGCAGACACATACTGTGGAGGATAGATTTTCTAAGTCAGCAGAATGCTACAGACTCCACTGCAGGACTTCAAATTGTTTTCAATTAAAAGAGGAAAACCCTGATAACAGGATAACAAGACAGAATGCAAGCAATTTTACAAATACATGTAACTTACTTCACAACAACCCAAAATCTACCTTTTTCCCCAGACAGAAGGGACACAGCCCAATGGGCAGAACTACCAAACGCGTCAGCGTATATTTGATAACTTCCAACCATATAACAAAAGGAAGAGACATTCACGCATGGTGCAGCTCAAACATCAGTGGTCCAAACGCATCTGGCTATAGTCTTCAATATGCACAAATAACTCCAACATCAACTGCAGGTACATAGACTGGATCCTGCATTTCATATTCATGTATATCCCAGCGATCCCTGCAGCTGAGGTCATCAAAAGCATCAGAATATTTCAAAATACACAGGAAAAGCATATGGAGGCCCCACATTAAACTTCTCTGAATGCAACATTCCCAGGAGGGGCTGAACCCACAGTAGTTCTAGTAAAGACCACTGTGTTTTGTACTTTGTGGTAAATCATTTTTTCTCCAATGTAGAATCACAATTCATATAAACATTTGAAGACACCCAAAATTTTACTGAATGACAAAAATATCACCTATTGCCCTCAATAAGCAGCCAAGTTTAATATCCACTTCCTTCATCAAACCTTTATTTATATTTGCTTTTCAAGAAATGGATGAGATGACTGCGGAGATTAGATGGCTTCACGGAAAGGTTCACCTCACAATTATCAGCTTTTCTCCACTACTTCATGAATAATATATCATTAGCAGCTACTTTTAAGACAAGAAAACTGATTCAATTCCAACTACAATGAAGTCTGAACGGCCTGTGAAATGATTTGGAACTTTCACAACGTGACGTGAAGGATTTCTACCATTTATCGGCCTACTATAATAACGAGGTGGCCACTAGATGAGCCTTACGCTACAACACAAACTATTTCCTCCCAACAAACTATTCCCAACATTTCCATCTACACTAAATGTACACAAAATAAAAAAAAAAAGTAGAGAAAAGACTATAGGAAATCTTTAGCTTGACATTCAGACAAGTGCTAGTGTGATGATACAAATCTAGGAAAACAAGGACCCAAGTGGCAGAAAAGATACCTCCTGATGTCTAGAAAGGTCTACAGGTCCAGCTGAAACTCTACATAGCAATTCAGTCTGGTAACACTATCAGAGCGAGCACTCTGGATGCCAATAACTGCAGCTATAATGAGGTACGCTCAGCTGTCGATTACATCTGTGGAGGTGCCGCTAAACATAGCAATACAATTAGGAGGGTCCGCTCAGGGAAAGGGAGCTGGTAAGGAACTGGTTTTACTGCTTTGATATATTTGGGGCTCATTTAAACCAGAAGAGCTGCCGTCCACCTCTGTGATCCACCCTGCAAAATGTACCAGGAAACTGTCTGTGTTGTCTATAGCAACCTGATCCAGTTAGTTACCATTTTAGGTTTGAAAATTGAAGCATTCCATTGTGTTTCTTCGCACTCAGGACCCCTTCACACTATACTGCACCGCAATAACGCATGTAGAGGAATGAGCTTTATTTTGCATTGAGGCGTTTAGCGTTGCTGCGGTCCCAATGCAGGAAAAAAAACGCTCCTTTTGCGTATGTAGTGTATGTCATTCAAAATCAACAGCAACGCACGTACCCGTCTGGTTGTCATTATGGGGTTTGATCTGGAGTAAAATTGTGTACATCTCTGCATTGTTTCCTGGATTAAACACAGCAGTACACGCTATGAATACATGCAAGCTCAGGTTTGGGATAATCAGAGACTGCAAACATCACTCGTGAGTGCTGGAGGTTGTTGGATGATGATTAGGAGATTAGTCCCATGAGCTTAAAGAGACCCTGTCAGCTGTCTAAAAAAAACAAAACAGCACTCCCCTGCAAGAGAAGAGGTAATACATGCCTCCGATCCCTACAGGGTTTTATATGGGGGTTGGAGGATGGAATGATAGTGCAAAGCAGGGGACACAGGCATCCAACACACCAGAAGTGTTTAAGAGACTAATAGAAGCTGGAACAAAGAAGAGTCATGACCAGTGATGTTTGGGGGCTTGGTGCAAACCCAGTATTCTGGAGTTCACACAAGTCTGTGCAAAACTGTTGCAACTGTTGAGGGGGTGAGGATGGCCAGTCACAGGTTTGCTACGGCAAATTGGGTTCACACCAAGCCCCAGCACATGTCACTAGTTATGACATACAGAGTGCCATTTGCATTTCTTTAGGAGACCAGACTTGTCTGAATCTCACAAAGTGAAAGGGAACAATCACCCCTAAATGTGTGATTGTTCAACTATTTACGGTATCTCCTATTCCAACCTAACACAATGGAGAGGAAGAGAGGAGAGTGGGAGATAGATCAGGCTACTGAAAATCTCTGGTGTGGCAACTCACATTCAAAGTAATATGTTCCAAATAAAGGGATTGCTGCCATGAGAACGTTAGTAGGGTGATGAAATAACTCCGGCATCTTTCTAGCATATCGGCAACTATTAGCATCTCCATAGACTTGAACAGCAGCAGACTCATTTCTCATTTAGGAAATTCTTGGGTGATTTCACCCCTTCGACCCCATTCACACAGGAATCATCCGGCACGTACAGCTCCGTGCACAGCCCTATCGGACAGCTCCCGGGAAGGACAGGTGCTGTGTGTGATTAGTATGCAGCCCCTGTCCATCTCTATGGGACTACGTGGCCATACGCTCCCCCTACGCTCACCTCAAGTGCATGTCCGTGCGGGTGAGCATACTCGTACGCTGACAAGGTGGATCCTGTCTGCGTCCGAGCCAGGAAACACGCACCAGCACGGACGTGCAGTTGAGGTGAGCGTAGGGGAGCGTATGGCTGCGTACTAATCACACGCAGCCCCTGTCCTTCCTGGGAGCTGCCTGATACGGCCGTGCACGGAGCTGTCCGTGCCGGCCGATTCCTGTGTGAATGGGGCCTTCAAGTGTACCCCAAGAAATGAATCTCATGAGATATATCTCTTCTGAAGGCCAAAACGTCTGCACTAGCTCAACAAGCAAGTTTTGAACTAGGAGATTTGTTTCTCCTAAACTAAACATCCCACATGTAGTTCTAGCATTATTCTGTACACTACTGCTCACTCTCAACACTAAAGGTGCCCATACAACGTACAATTATCGTACGAGAATTGCGGGAAATCCCGCGATCGTATGATAATCGTACGGTCGCACGTCTTCTGTCGAACAAGCAGGCTGGAAAACCCGCCGAGAATCGTATATGATTATCGGCGGGTTAGTGGCGTGCTTGTTCGACAACTGCCGAACGGGCCGGTGTGCGCACACTGCCCGCTCAGCATTGCAGTCACCGGAAGCTCGCCCCTCAGCGGGTCGGGCTTGCGATGATCGCATGTACGATCTGCTTGTCCATAATGGGCAAATCGTACGTTTTTTAAATTACTTTACAACCCTCGCAAGACTTGGTTGTACAGTGTATGGCCACCTTTACTGAGACCTCACTGACACCGCTAAATAGTTGTATGAGGAAGCATTCAACTTCTAAGATATTGAGGGCAGGTGATCTGAAAATAAATTGTTGATGCACTGTTTAGTTATGGGCTAGTTCACACCGTAACTGCATCAGAACTGCGTGCGTCTGCGCAGCTGCAGTGTGATGCGGTTTACCGCGATTTTACTGCAGGGTTTTTTTTTTAAGCTTAAAATGGGCTTTCAGGTGCAGTTCAGTGTGTTTGCATGCATTCCGTTGTTATCAGGTGAAGCTAAAATGTGGCAAGCAGGATTTTTTTTTCTGACTGCATCGGAATGGACTGCACTGGTGTGAACAGAGCACCAGAAATCCCATTGGAAAGCATTGTGATGCGATTTTGATGCAGCTGCCAAAGCGCACGGATTGCCTCACAACTGCATCAGGTGTGAACTAGCCCTAAGGAATAAAGCTGACTGGCAATTCTGCAGCTAGAGACGAATCATCGATGGAATCGTTCCTCAAGGAGTCATTTTATCGCTGGCTGAATCTTGATCACTAGTGATGGGATCGACATCTTGCTGCCTCAGTTACAGCTGCAGTCACCCGTCTGACATTACCCTTAGTCCTCATTCACACTTGAGTGTAGTACGAACATGTGTTGTGTTTGGTGTGCGTCCCTATTGATTTCAATGGGGTCCTGAATGTGCGCCAAACACAGAAATGTAGCGCATGTAGCAAAATCTGCAATGTGTTACATTTTTTTCCACTCCGTGTTTGTGCGTGATTTAACAAGTGCAAGCACAGAGAACAAACATGCATGTTCTTGGCCACGTTTGGGGTGCCATTAATGGTAATGACACAACAAGCAGGTTTAGTATCTTTGATGCGTTTCAGGAACGCATGTCAAAGCATACATTTTTTTATTTGTGTCTTTGATGCCCGTACACAAAACGCTCAGGTGTAAATGGGGACTTTACATGCAATGACGCATGATTTAACATGCAGGAAACTGAGAGAAAATTAGGATCTGCAAAGCTCTGCTAAGAATACTAGTATCCTGGCTGTCACAGGTTTAATACTGACCTGGAAAAAGCACACAGATTACAGAACCAGAGTCAAGACACAACTACTCATCTTCATACTTGTTCTGAGTTTATGACTGAGAAAGTACTTAAGCCAGTGGATCAGCATAACACTCAGAGCATTTTCAGGAGAAGGTAAGGAAAGGAAGCCCCAAATTCTTCTTTAAAAAAGTTTACTTTAAGGGCCCCTATTCACCAACATATGTATTCTATATAATCTCGGCACAGATTTGAAAAGGGATTACTGTCTGCACTGCAAAACCCTGGAGGACAGCAATGAGCTAGGTCTTAAACTGGCCATGCACCTATAGATTATCTGCAGACTTTCTATGGTCAGATGGAAAAAGTGCAACAAATTCCTCCATCTACGCTACACTGTGTGGATGGAGGAATCTCCCGCTGGGCCAAGCTTCAGTATCTTGCTAGCCGGCCCCGCTGGCTCTTAAAACACCTGAACAATGCCTGCATCCAATCAGATTGTTCAGGTATTTTGACAGCCAGCGTGGCCGGCCCAGTGGGAGATTCCTCCATCCACACAGTGTAACGTAGATGGAGGAATCTGCTGCACTTTTTCCATCTGACCATAGAAAATCTGCAGATAATCTATTGGTGTATGGCCAGCTTTAGTGTGAATCCAGTTGCTCCAGTCTGCTCAAAACTGTGACTCATCCCCTCCCAATCAATGGGAGCTACTTATGGCAGAGGCATTCCCGTCCCTTTGGGCCGGGATGGGTGTGTGTAGGTTTCAGTTCTAAGTGAGCTTGGACAAATCTGGTTTGTGTCATGTCCCAGCCCATTACTACATGAGGACAGTTTCATATCCAAACATTCAGCATGTTGTGTTTTTGGAGTGGATCACTCTTGCCCCCTGTTCTATAAAATGTGAAATTCATTGCATAAAGAATGGGGAAAATCTCCATCTAGAGGTTTCTTTGCTTGGAACAAACTAAGCTGCAATCAATAAAAGGTCTATGCTGCAGCAATAATGAGAACTATGAATCTGCTAACAAACTGGTTGTATGATATCATCCCACTGATACCCGAACGATTCCAATCACTTCCAACCAACTTCTGATCACAATCAAGATGGAATGAATCACGACAACTTGTGTTTTGCAGGATCAACTAAAACTGTAAGTGGTGGGATGAATTTCTTTCAGTTATTTTCTGACCGAAAACTGAATGAAAGTGGTAGAAATATTCTACAAATTACTATATACACCGATCTGCTATAACATTATGACCACTGACTGGTGAAGTGAATAACAGTGGTTATCTCAATACAATGGCACCTGGAGGTGGGTGGGATATATTAGGCAGCAAGTGAACAGTCCCCGCAATTGATGTAGTGGAAGCAGAAAAAACAGGCACGTGGAAGGATTTGAGCAAATTGTGACGGTAGATGATTGGGTCAGAGCAACTTCAAAACTGCAGCTCTTATGGGATGTTCCCGGTTTGCAGTGGTCAGGACTAACCAAAAGTGATCCAAGGAAGGAAAACTGGTGACAAGGTCATGGGCAGCCAAGGCTCATTGATGCATGTATTAGCGAAGAAGGCCCAGCCTCACAATTTACAGGACATCATGGATCTGCTACTGACAGCTTGGTACCAGATACCACAGCATACCTTCAGAGGTCTAGAAGAGTTGGGTCAGGACTGTTTTGGACGCAAAAGAGGGACCTACTCAATATTAAGCGGGTGGTCATAATCCTGTGTTTGGTGTATATACATATGCTCGAGTGTATGTAATATTAACCTCTTGCCGTCCGCCCGTTAAGAAAAAACGGACAGACGGCAGACTCACATCCGCGGGTTGCCGTCGCCAGACGGCATTTTTTTCCTGCTCGCGCGCGCCCCCTAGCGCGCGCGCACAGGCAGGAAAGACCCGCTCGTTACTACAGCCGTTAACGGCTGTTTCACATACAGCCGATCAGCGGCTCTATAGCCACCGATCGGTTGTATGGCGTGAATTTCGGAGCCCCCCGCCCACCCCCACCCCAATCTCGAGTGCCGCCATCTCCCTCCTCCTGACCCCTCACCTTTAATCCCGGGATCCGCTAGCCCATCTGCGGCCCGGGACCGGCTCGGGAGGGCGTCAGGAGGAGGAGGGAGGGAGTCAGCTCCTTGCTGATCTCCGTCTGTAGTGTGAATGCAGAAGTGATGTGTATTACATCACTTCCGCATTCACCTGTCAGTCATCTGGCTCCTACTGCCAGAGAGAAGAAGCTGATGAAGCAAATCTGTGCTTCATCAGCTTCTTTTGGGGTCTCCAGGTGACATTAGGGGTCTAGAGACCCCTAATGTCTCCATAAAGAGGACCTGTCAGTGTACCTGTGCTATTATATAGGGGGATGGTATCCCCCTATGTAATAGCAATAACAATAAGTGTAAAAAAAAAATCTATATAAATAAAAAAAGTTTAAAAAAATAAAAGTCACAAACAAAAAAAGTTTAAAAAAATAACAGGTCACAAATAAAAAAAAGTAAACCACCCCCCCAAATGTTTAAGTCCCCCCACCTTCGTTTACGCACATTTAAACGTAAATATGCGTCGCATGCGCCAGCACGCGAAAATGACAATTGCGCTACACATGTTACATATCGCCGCGAACGTCGCAGTGAGAGCAATCATTTTAGGGCCATCAATCACTGATAACACTAAACTGATGAGCGTTAAAAGCTTTTAATGCGTCGCCTATGGCCAATTTTGGGTAATTTAGTTTTTTTGAGGTTTCGCGCGCGTGCGCAATTTTAAGGCTTGACATGTTTGGTGTCTCTTTACCCGACGTGACCCCGTCTTTTATATTTTACCAAAAATTTGGTAATAATAAATGTTTTAGAATTTAATATAGGGGGAACTGTTTTTTTTTTTTTTAAATCTGTAGTTTTTCCTTAATATATTAAAAAATAAAAACCCCAGTGGTGATTAAATACCACCGAAATAAAGCTCTATGTGTCCCCAAAAAAGGGTATAAAATTAATTTCAGTACAGCGTTGCATGACGGAATAAACGTCAGTCAAAGTACCGCAGCGCTGAATACTGAAAAATGGCCTGGATGGGAAGGGGGTTTAACACCGCGGATGTCAACTGGTTAAACAACCCAATATGGAGTTTCACTAATACAAAGTGAAATCACCATATCCTTATCTGTTGCCCATAGTAATTAAAAGTTGCCATCTTTCACCCACTAGAAAATTAAATCGTGTTTTGTTTTAGAAAACAACTAAAGAGTATATGAGAATCTTCCATGGAAGTAAACTAACTATGGAGCTGCTATTGTAGTTGATGTGCACATAAAAGAAAGTGACTGAAAATGTCCCCCACCTGCGAAGTACAGAAATACAGAGGGAAACATTCTTTCTATTTCCCCACCTGGAATCTCACCGATTGCTATACCACAATTTGGCTTTGCCCTTCTTATCATAATCCAGCCACTTCATTACAGAGAATGTGCGTATATTTAGGACCAGCCACAAGAGGCAGATAAGAACTGTTCGCTTTACCCCTCAGCTGGACTGATTCCAGGAGCCTGGTATTAAATACATGGAGTTGGTATCTGGCATTTGTGGCAATGGAAGAACATATTTGCCGACTCTAAACTTTTCATCTCCCTCCCACATTCTGTATTCCGATTGTTGCTCTTCTGCTCTGTCATATGTACTCATGTATTCATATGAACCGTCTTTCATCTACAAAGATTTATAGGAAAACATAGCTTTGTATCTTAGAAAAACCTGAGCACAGGAAATGCAGAAACAAGAGATGCAAAATTCTACTACAAGACAAAAAAAAAAGAACCTCAACTGATTGATGAGAAATGTTTCGAATGTTTCAGAAAGTAAATGTTCTCCTTTAGGACTCATGCATACGGCCGATTAGATCCACCCGGATCAGTGTATTTCTGGGGCAGGTACAGGCTGGTGCTTCCGATCAGCCGCGGACCGGAAGTCTGTACAAATCAATGACAGGCTTATGTGTGGTTAGGGACAGATGTGAACCCCTGGATGCAGACAGTTCATGTCCAGGGAAAGGCATATGTTCCTAACCACAGGTAATCACTCCACGAACAGCTACAGACAGTGTGAGCTTGTCATTGATTTGTATGAGCTTCATGTCCACAGCTGGTCAGATGCACCCAGCCGTACCCTCCCCACAAATATACTGAACCGGGCTGGTGTGGTCCTTATTGGTCATACGCATGAGCCCTCACCAAAGTACCGTCTTTACAGTTTAGATTCTTTATGTACTAATTGTACGGATAGCATATGCACATGTCAGGTCAAGCTGACCATACACTATACAATCTGATTGTACAATCTCTGATCTACCAACAACTACGTAGTACAAGTGTCTGTCTGATTTGATACTATTTGAATGTAAAGTTCAGGCTTGTCCTCACATTCTATAGTTTTGGTAACTCTATAGCTGGATTCACACCAGTGACCCGGCCACTGGCGAGCATTAGAACTTGTCACAAGTGACAATTCATGAAGTTCTATGGGAGACCACCATGATGCAGTTGTATGAACTGTGCCCATCTGCGACTAGGCATATTGCCTTGTCCTGTGCTGGAGCTGCTCTGACACAAAATAGACACAGCAGCTCCAACACGTGATGTGAATCAGCCTTAAGAGCCCATTCACACCGGATCCGTTTTATAACGGATGGTAACTCAAGGGCAACGAGAAATGAATGGGTGCGAATAGGACAGTTTACATTGGTGCGTTGCATTGCCGTCTGTTGCGCTGAAAAAAAAAGAAGAGCATGCTCTATTTTTTTTTTT
Organism: Nanorana parkeri; assembly: GCF_000935625.1. NCBI lineage: Eukaryota > Metazoa > Chordata > Amphibia > Anura > Dicroglossidae > Nanorana > Nanorana parkeri. The sequence goes on along the minus strand of NW_017306436.1, from coordinate 1,533,266 downwards.
TAACACGCAACGCATTCCAAGCTTTACAATGAAGTATGTTCACTCTGGACAAGTTACTTCACATAAAGCTCATCCTAAAAATAAAAAAAGATGAAAAAACGCAGTGCATCGGATCACACAGAAATCGAAAGGTACAATCGCAGGTCAACAGACCCTCCGTGGACCAGCGAGTACCTTTGTGTGAATGGGGCCTTTAGAATATTGTACAAGCAGACTGTATAGTGTATGGCCAGGATCTATTAACACGTTGTTCACTAATGAACGTCCTCAGACAGCTTTACATGCACAGCCTGTGTGATCAAGTTTAGGTAAACTATAAATACCACAATAACTGGATTTTCTATCCCATATAGAGACACAATCCTGGCTACAACCCCAAGCTTGAGAAATATAACACGTTTGTATGATGACTGTACATGGAGTCGTCCTGTTCTATACAGGAACCAGTTTACCTCTATGGGGTCACACTGCTCTGTAGCTTTGTAGCTTTTCAGCAGACTAAAATAAGCCGAGACTAATCATATCCGACACAAACTACTCAAAGACTGGCCCTTCAAGTCATTTTCATTATTAGTAATCCAGGCCAATCTAAGGCTCCATTCACACATTGCGGTAGCATTTTCTGCACAGAAAACCGCACGGAACCGAACCGCGCTAACCTTAACATACGTGCGGATTCCGCACCTTTGCGGCTATTACCATTCCCAGAACTTGCAGAATCCGCCCATAAAATCGCGCTTGGACTATTTTGCGGGACGCGCGGTTTCGTACCGCGTGGCCGCCTCAATAGTCCATACCATCTTGTCTTGATTTGTATTGTGATTGTAATGTCTTCCCTATATTGTTAAGCGCTGCACAAACTGTTGGTGCTATATAAATCCTGTATAATAATAATAATGCAATGCACATTTTATGTTTAGCGTGGTTCCGTGCGTATTCGTACAGCCGAATACGTGCGGAAAACCACTCATGTGTGAATGGAGCCTTAGAACAGAGGTGACAGGTCACACTTCACTGCTCAGCCTTTGAAAAATGAGATGAGAGAACTATGCAGAAGCACCTAAAGATACACATTCTTCTATCCACCCATGGGACATATTTATAAACAAATGGATGGTGAAAGTTACAAACATTTACTGGCGGTGGATCAATCACGGTCATGTAAAACACATTTAGCAGGAAGATTCACCTGTAGTGAATGTTTCATAAAAGTCGGGTTTACTTAATACACAGGGCAGGTTGTGCTTTGTTTTCCCGTTCTGATAATGAATTATTAATCATAGATGGGTAGAGCTGGTCATAGACCTGCGACCTGGACTGACCCAGACGTCTCTCTCAACTGCCTGATTAGAAATGCATTTCTGCACATGTATGGGCACTCTTCTAGATTGTGAGCTCTCCTGGGCCGGGCCCTCCTAACCATCTTGTCTGGATTTGCATTGTAACTGTAATGTCTTCCTTATATTGCAAAGTGCGGCACAAACTGTTGGCTTTACATCAATCCTGTATAATAATAATAATAATTCGTTTTCTCAGGTGCCCGGTGACACAATCTTAGCTGGTGCAGATAACAATCTGATATATATGGCAGTAGATGGCCATCAGCCAGGGGAATACTGGACAGTAAAAATGTTGTAAATCCACTACACCCCCCCCCATGCTCCTTCCTCCCATACTCTTCACACAGTTATGGCCAGTTTTAGCATGTCATTGCGGGAACACGCACTACCACAACACACGGCAGCACATTAAATGTGTTGGTGCAATATAGCGCCATTCATTCTCCATGGCACTCCAACAAACCTTCTGACAGACACGTATTACAGTGCAACATACGGCAACGCACTAACTTGTGTTGCAGCATGCTGCCAAAAAGTCGTGCATGCACCAGTTTATGCCAGGGCGCTGCAACGCACATTGTTCAGCAATGCCGATCAGTCAGCAAAGTGTGCTGGGGTGCCATTTCAATAAATGGAACAGAACTGTACCAATGAATGTTGCCCACATTGACATGCGCAGTGCTCAAGTGAGCAGTAACACAACAACATGGAGTGAATGGGCCCTTTTACATGCAGGTTTCGGCTCAGCTGAGTATGCACGTTTAGGGAGGGGCCATTACCAACAGATATATCTTCATGTGTCCTGATCTGACCCTATTACCCAAAGTCACGCAGACACTCCTCTCGTATGAAGCCAAGATCAGAAAATGTGTCACTGCCCCTCCGATATAACAGTAAAGCCCCATTCACGTAACAACCGACTGATCACAAATGGGAACGCTTTACACTTTCTTCCCATAAGTCATTGTTCCACTCAATGAAGAAACGGATTAATCTGTCCAATGTTTTAGCAGTTTCTGTGAAACACATTTCTCTTACATACAAGGATAGAAGAATCCGATTTTGTAGCAGGGCTGACCACTTCTTTTTGGTGAAAACCATGTGTTACTGATCCAAGCACCCATTTGTTTGAGCAGTTTCTGATATCTATTGTGTCTGGCCATGGCGGTGAGCTTACTTCATACAGGGGGCCTCAAATGAGGACCCTTACATCGCTTAAGGGCCAACAGGAGACAGACAGAGACTGCAGACATACAACAGGAGACAGGCAGAGATTGCGGACATACAACAGTAGACAGGCAGAGACTGCGGGCATACAACAGGAGACAGGCAGAGATTGCGGACATACAACAGTAGACAGGCAGAGATTGCGGACATACAACAGTAGACAGGCAGAGATTGCGGACATACAACAGTAGACAGGCAGAGATTGCGGACATACAACAGTAGACAGGCAGAGACTGCGGGCATACAAAGAGGCTGCGGACATACAACAGGAGACAGGCAGAGACTGCGGACATACAACAGGAGACAGGCAGAGGCTGCGGACATACAACAGGAGACAGGCAGAGACTGCGGACATACAACAGGAGACAGGCAGAGACTGCGGACATACAACAGGAGACAGGCAGAGACTGCGGACATACAACAGGAGACAGGCAGAGACTGCGGACACACAACATTAGACAGGCAGAGACTGCGGACATAAAGCAAGAGACAGGCAGAGACTGCGGACATACAACAGGAGACGGACAGAGACTACGGACATAAAGCAGGAGACAGGCAGAGACTGCGGACATACAACAGGAGGCAGAGACTGCGGACATACAACAGGAGACGGGCAGAGACTCCGGACATACAACAGGGGCCAGGCAGAGACTGAAGACATACTATAGTAGTTGTTGAAGACTGCGGACATGCTTTAGGAGACAGCCATAGACTATAAACATGAGACTGCTGGACATCACTACTAACAGAGCCCCTTTTACAAATGAGCTCTCCTTGCAGTATCCTTTAAGTGACACTAAACTCAGGAGTTGAATCTTAAAAATGCATTCAAGTTACCTGAACCATTAATACAAATGTATCTTATTTGTGTATCACTCGGCTGTAGATTCTCAAATCATCTCTGAATTCATACTGACACTGTCCTTCCTTCTGTTGTAAAGTAGCCACGGCTCCAAGATCGCTCCTGTGATGGACTACCATCTCATGTTTAGTTTACTCATTTCTATTGAGATTGTAGTCCTTACTGGGAGTGAGCTTGGAGCAGTGACTACTTTACAACACACACAGGGACCATGGGGAACATAAGCAGCCACCCTCCAGAAGGAAGGACAGTGTCAGCACCAATTCAGAGATGATTTGAGGATCTACAGCCGAGAGATACACAAATAAGATAAATTTGTATTATTGGTTCAGATACCTGAATTATTTTTTAGATTGAATTGCTGAGGTTAGTGTCACTTTAAAGTTGACTTTTCATGTCATATTTCAGCAAGATCCACCATAAAATAAAAAAGAAATGGGATGGACGGCACAGAAAAAGTGAGATAGTGTGAAATAAATAAAGCGAACCAATCACCTGGACCTACTGGAGACTACTACTATTCTAAAGAACAGTTTTCCTCCATGGCCCTGAATGAGCACTTAGGTATGGAAAACAGAGACTACTGTCTGAGGGCCACACACTAGGTTCTAAAGGGCCGCAGGTTGGGCACCTGACCAGTATGGAGTTTTCCTAGCAAAGATGTGCATGTCACAAGGCCACTAGCAATACAATTGTGTCAAGTGAGGGTGTCTGTCTGACCCCATGGAATCACTCCCTCACTGGCGAATCGTGGTCACCAGTGATGGGAGACACATCTTTCTGCCTTGGCTAGCAAGGGATCAATTGCATAGGGACAGACAGGTAGCCTTTTACTGATCTTCCTGTTGGCTAGCGGCAGACTCACCTTTGTGGCATTTGCTGGCCATGCTCTGTAAGATTGTTCTCGTTGGGCCCAGTGGACTGAACGAGAAAAATCTCTTGATTGCCCATCCATACTAAAGAATGTAGATGGAGGAATCTCCCCTGCCAGCAATTGTGTTCTAACAGATATCAGCCATTGTAGATGATTGGCTGCTGACAATTTTCCACCCGGCTCTGTCAACAAAAGCTGATTGACTTTGGTCAAGTTGGGTGTTGCTGGCTGAGCCATCAAAGAATCAAACTTTGGGAGCTTCAGCAGGAAACGGACGAAGATCGATCCATGTGTGGCCAGCCTTAGATAGGAGACACCACTCTAGCAGGAAGAGCTGAATTTACCTGTACAGGGGACATCACGGTGGGGGAAGTGACAGCAGGTGAGGCCGCCAGCACCATGTGACCATTAGTCTCGGGGCAGGGTGGCTGATGGTCACTCTTGACGGACACAACCAGGACGCAGTCCGAGGAGGGCTCTGCAGACCTGACACAGAGTCTTTTTGGAGAAGGAGGAGTGTCCACATAGATGGCTTGTCCAGAGTCATACAAGGGTCTCTTGGTGGCCTCGCACTTCATCTCCCGCAGCCCCATTCCTCCTCCGTTGGCCTTGGGCAGGATGAAGGCGGTGGCGGGCCGGTGTCTAGCGCCGTTCAGGCCATCGGAGAAGTAGGGGGGCCCCAGCTTGGTGCCGATTCCGGCGATGCTGTTGAGCGTGGCCACGGACACGGCACCGATGCAGTGGTTGGTGTAGGTCTTGGACAGCTTGGCCGCCTTGGACAGCATCTGCATTCGCGTGCCCAGCAGGTTCTTGCCGATGGCCTTGTTCTCGTACCAGGTGACGTCGGCCTCGTTGCAGTGGTCCCGGGGTCTCTGGAAGAAGGCTTTGCACAGGGGGTTGCGCTTGGCCAGGTACTTGACAAAGCTGGCATAGGGGCAGAACTCGGTGCCGGTCTCGTACATGCGCGGCAGGTTCTCTTCGTCGCCCTCGGCTCCACGCTGCTTCTTCCCCCAGGACGAGGAGCCGGACGCGGAGCGCGACTTGTGGTATGGCCCCAACGACTTGAAGTAGACGAAGCGCCGGCCGTCCTCGTCCATGGCCAGGCCGAACGAGTCCTCCTCCAGCTCCCGCTGGTTCTCTCGGCCTCGGGTACAGAAGTACATACAGGTCTCGAACCAGACCTTGTTGAGGAGGCCGAAGGGGGAGGCGGCACTGAACACACAGGACGTGTACAGCTTCCTTAGGTCCGCCCGGGTGATGGCCTGCTTCTGGACCACCGGGCCGGCCCCCTGCTCCTCCAGCTTACGAATGACGGCGGCCAGGGTGAGGTTGGCGCTGCGGAGCTCGGGGTCTTTGGTCAGGTCCAGGGTGCGGCAATAGGGCGGCTCGTTTAGGTAGCGGTTGAGGGAAGAGCGGATGCTGATGAGGGAAGACTTGCTGTACAGCTGGCCGCTCTTAGACCTTGCCTCGGCGTAGAAGGAGCGCAACACCCGGCACAGCGCCTCCTTGTCCATGCTCTCGAAGTCCGGGCTCTGTGCCTTCTCGTTCAGGTACTCCCGAAAGATGCGCACGGCGTAGCGGGTGGCTAGCCGGGTGTTCTCGCTCAGCCGGGCTCTCTCGGGCCGCTCGGAGGACGGGGAGCCGCCGCCGATGATGATTCCTCCACCGTCCGCGCCGGGCCGCAGCTG
>NW_017306436.1:1479375-1526021 GCF_000935625.1 Nanorana parkeri | reverse complement strand
CAGCAGCAGAGGTTCCTCCACCGCCATCCCGGAGCAGGGAGGCTGAGGGAGCGCAGCGGCTGCCCGATCCGCCGCCAGCTGAGGGAGATAAGGGGAGCCGAGCAGAGCCCCTTCGTCCCAGTCCAGCTCCTCATCCTCGTCTTCCAGCAGCAGCAGCTCATCGTCGTCGTCCTCCTCCTCTTCATCCCCGGTGATCTGCACCTCCTGGATCTCGTCCCCCTCATCCTCTTCTTCCTCCTCCTCCTCCTCTTCTTCTTCCTCTTCTCCTGCGCTGCCAGGCTGCAGCCGGTGCTGGGCGCTCCGTGCCTGGACGTGCACGGGGTCGCTCTCCGCCGTGCCCGGGTTGCAGTCCCCGCTGCCAGGCATCCTCGCCATATTGCCTCTTTATCCCAGGCTCCCTGCTATGTATAGGAGGCTGTGCCGCCTCTCTCTTGTCTCTGCCAGTCCCCGGGCCCGGGCGCATGCGCTATATTGGACCGCGACTGGCTGCCTGTAATGACCTTCACAGACTGGAGGAGGGGGGGAGACGCCAGCTCGGTGCCCGGAGGGGGAGGGGCGGCCCTGGTGCCCGTGGGGAGGCAGCAGCGATCAGCAGCGCCTGTGTGCCAGCAGGTGATGTCTTCCTATGCTAGAGCCGCGATGTCTGCCCGATAAAGGTGGCACGGCTTATGTGCCAGGCGATGCCTTCCCCCTTACAAAACTGTGACATCCTACACAAGGACCGATCCAACACTACACACTTCCCTGGTACACGCCTGCGCCACGGCACAGAGAGCGATACCCACCTCCGATCATCACACCTTTCATTAAACTTGTGTCATAGTTTCTGCTGACAAGATCTCAGACATGGCTGGTCATACATGGCTATGATCCTGTGTTGGTCTGAGCTGCCCAGCATTAGAGATCATTATATTATACAGGATTGGCAGAACTCCTACACTTTGTACAACACTTTACAAAACACAGACATTCCACTTACAATCCAATACAAGAGGATCAGGAGGACCCTGGACAGGTGAGCTTACAATCTAAACGATTGTATGTATTTCCTGCGCCAGCAATCTGTTTTCACACTACATGTGCAGAGAATAGAAAGGTTCTTACTGAAGACTCTTTTTGTCTGATTCTTTTATTCAGACATTGGGGAAATGTATTGATCAGGCATGAGAGAGTTACATCGCTTTGTAAATACATTTCATTACCCAGAAAGCCATTTCTGATCAGGAGTTTTACCCTCATGGCAATCCTGAGTTACTTCCAAGGGTAGGGAGGGCAGCAGGGCCCCCCCAGAATGTACGAAAGGGTGATCATGTCTCAGCCCCCATTCACACCAGGGGGATGATTCATAAATCATTCACCCAGCCATACGCTGGGCGAATGTCATTTCTACAGCATTCCCACCACTCTCCATACTCCACCTAGTGGCAGGAATGCTGTACAAATGGCATTACCAGTTTTATATGGTAATATCCAGGCTTGCAAAGACAATTGGTGCACACAAGGTGGACATTTATCCTTTGTAGCTATGGAGGAAGTATATATATAGATATAGATATATATCTATATATATAAAGAGGTGCACCAAAATGCAAATTTCAAAACCACCACAAAAAAAGTCAGGCCGAAACCAAAATTATTTTATTTTAACATTTTTTTCAAATATTTTATTAATTTTTATAAACTTTTTAATTTTGTATATTGATTTTTATTTAATTTATTAAATATTCATATTTTTTACTTTACTTTTAGGGGCTTCGGGGAAATATTAGGGGTCTAAACAGACACATGATATTTCCCTTTTTTTTCCCTTTCCCCAAGAGATTGAGGACACAGCGTCCTCAATCTCTTTTTCTGCAGCCCATGTTATCAATGAACAGGAATCCTCTACACTGAGTGTTCCTGTTCATTCCTAACATGAGAACATAGTATGTTTACTATGAATGAACCGGAGGTGATGTAGATCACTTTGGTGATGGGAGGAGAGCTCAGCCTCCTGTGACAGCGCGGCCTGTCTCCGCCCACACACCGCTCTGTTGATCGGTGACAGGAGGCTGGGCGGTGTGGGAGGAGAGACGCCGGCCGCTTACAGCGCTCTCCTCCAGCAGGGCTTGGCTGGCTGTCACAGTTTCTCTCCTCCCGCTGGGACACAGAGCAGCGGGGGGAGAGAATACGCGCATGCACCGCTGTATCGGCCAGAAAATGGCACTTTCGGCATTTTGCCAAAAGTGCTATTTTTGGCCGATATGTTTGGGCGGCCAATATATCGGTGCATCCCATATATATATATATATGTATATAAAATTAAAAATGTACTCAAATTACAAAACATTTTTTAATTATTTTTTAACATTTTTTATAATTTAATTTTTTACTTTACTGTCAGGGGCTCTGGGAAATATCAGGGATCTAAACAGACCCCTGATATTTCCCTTTTAAAATAGAACAAGAGACTGAGGACACAGAGTCCTAAATCTTTTTTTCTGCAGCACTGGGGGTCCCTGGTTCAAAACCCAGCCAGATCACTATCTGCAAGGAGTTGCATTTTCTTCCTGGGCTTGCATGGGTTTCCTCCGGGTACTTCGGTTTCCTCCAACACTCCAAAGACATGCTGGAAGGTTAATTGGTTCCTGTCTAAATTGGCCCATGTATGTATGTATGTATGTGAGATAGGGACCATAGATTGTAAGCTCCTTGAGGGCAGGGGCTGATGTGATTGTGCAACTATGTAAAGCGCTGTGTAAATTGTGGGCGGTATATAAAGACCTGTAATAAAAAATACGTAGTATCAGTTACTATGTCAATAATCATGAATGAACAGAAAGTGATGTAGAGCACTTCCTGTTCATTCATAACTGGGGACACAGTAAGCATATTATGTCCTCAACTATTTACAAACAGCGATCAGTATTGATCATGGAGTGCTTGTAACCCGCTCTCGATCTTGACTCGATTGTCACAGGAGGCTGAGCTGGGCACTGCAGGAGGAGAGCTCGGCCTCTTGTGACTCCTGACAGGTTCTCGCCTCCCCGCTGACCGCTGGTCAGTGTCCTCTTGGATCCCTGCTGCCTCTGCCGACAGGGGAGAGCAACGGGGATCAGAGGGGGCACAGACCGGCGCCCAGCGGGGAGGAGGGAAGCACTGCATTTTCGGCCATTTTGGTACTATCGGCATTTTGTCCATTGTGCTATTTTCAGACGGAATGTTTTGGTGGCCGAAATTTCAGTGCATCCCTAAAATATATATGCATTTTTTTTGTGCCCAGAGTTCAGCTTTAGCGTATCTAAACTCAAGAAAAAAAATGCACAAGTCCCAAGATGTCTGTTCCTTTTATTTTTCCAGTAACACACTTCCTGTCCTGGTGTGACAACACTCACTGTACTATATGAGTGAGAAGCAGCATTGTCACACTTAATCTGGCTAAACACTGAGGGATTTTCATCCAGTTCTTGAAGAGCCGTCCACATTAATTTGCTGGGTGGCCCTATCTGCCAGCTCCTGCTCAACACCCGCAAATTGAAAAACAGAAGGAGTCGGGTGCAAACTTTTTACCTCTGCATTCCGTCAGATGCATTCACCGTTCAGGTATCTGTTCTTAATGTTATAAATTCTTTATTTTCACAGGACACAGCTGGATATCCACAGTCAGAGCAAAGATGTTACAAGGACAATGAGGTCCATACATCATTTCCAGAGCAGGCATCCATCTAGGACAATAAATCTGCTTCTAATAAACAGACCGAATGTGTGACAACAACTTCATTGTTCCAGGGAACAGGAGAAATAACCGTACACGTATCACCGCCCCGTCACCCGAGTCCAGCAGGGACCCAGGAGAAGAAAATGGTGGCAGTGACAATTATTTTATGTCACATGATATTAGAACCATTGTTTATCAAACCCATAATTTCAGCAATCAATACACTTCAATTCATTTTAGAGCGCACAAAAAGATGAGGTTGTGGCGAGTAAACAGATACAAAACACATCTGTGCACCTACGAAACTGCAAAAACTGTCCAGAGGCGACAGTTCACAAGCTTTTGCTGGTCATTATTATCATTTTGGAGTTTACTTTGCTGTCCGGAATTTCTTACTATTTGCACACACATGATAAAATCTGAGTTTGGGGCTAGAAAACAGCTTCAGACCCCCAAAAAATGATATATTTTCTGAAATTAGAGGCCCTGTAGAAGAAAAAAATGCTAGTTGCAAATTATTTTTGTCGTACAGTATTTGTGCAAATGTTTATGCAAACCAGTATTTTTAGGATACAATAAAAAAAAATGAAGTTTAGTGCACAGAAACAAAATATAATACACAATTGTTCGGTAAAATATAAAAGAAGGGGTCACATCGGGTAAATTGATACCAAACGTCAAGCCTTAAAATTGCGTGCGCCTTTGAAACCGCAAAAAAATACTATACCCAAAATTTCCTATAGGCAATGCTTTCAAAGCATCAGTTTAGTATTTACAGTGATTGATGGCTCTAGAAATATTTGTCTCACCCCGACGTTAGCAGCGATATGTAACGTGTGGCACAATTTTCGTTATTGCACTTAGGCACAATGGACGCGTGTTTGCATTTGTATATGTGTGTGCATGGGGGCGGGGAACTTTAAACATTTTTTTGCATTTTTATTTATTTTTTATACATTAAAAGTTATTGCTATTACATAAGGGGCTTACAAAGACACCGGGGGAATTTATCAAAACTGGAGCAGTTGTGCATGGCCATCAATCAGTCTCTCTTCAGTTTGTTTAGTTAAGATTTGAAAATGAGAGAGAGGCGCCCATTGGCTGCCATGCAGATTTTGTCTGCTACAGTTTTGATAAATTCCCTTCACAGAGTCCTCAATCTCTTTTTCTGCAACCCTCAGCACTTAAAGAACAGGAAGGTCCCAGTACAGAGGTTTCCTGTTTATGTATAGTCTGGAGATAGTAAATATTTACTATCAAATCAGTCATGAATGAACAGGAAGCCTCTGTACTGAGCTGCTTCCTGTTCATTCATAAAGCGAGCAGATAGTAATATGTCCACAATCATGAATGATCAGGAAGTGATGTATAGCACTTCCTGTTCATTCATAACTGGGAACATAGTAATCACTATGGGGGGAATTTATCAAAACTGGAGCAGCTGTGCACAGCAACCAATTAGCTTCTCTCTTTCATTTTAAAATCTTAACTAAACAAACCGAAGAAAGAAGCTGATTGGTTTCCATGGGCAACTGCTCCAGATTTTGTCTGCTCCTGTTTTGATAAATTCCCCCCTATCTGTTCAGTTATTTACAAACAATGAGCGATCAGTACTGATCGCTCAGTATTTTTGCTCCGCTCTCCATTCTGACTGCTCCCCACATTGCCCCGCTCAGCATCCTGACAGCTCTCATCCCCCCCACACTGCCTTTCTCAGCCTCCTGACAGCTTCTCTCCTCCCCGCTGGCAGCTGGATCGGCTCTGTGTCCCCTCCGTTCCCTGCTGCTTCTGCTGACACAGGCAGGTGAGAGCAGCAGGGATTGGTCTGAAGCTTTTGTAACCAGCACCCATCGGGGAGGAGAGAAGCTGGTGATGCATCTCCGGACAGCATTTTGCCCATAGTACCATTTTCGGACAAAATGTTGGTGCTTCCCTAGCTCTAACCATTGCCCACTCTAATAAAGGGAATATGTCATGAGAAAATCATGGAGGCCGCCACTGCTGGCCTTTCCTTTAGCCCTGGTTCATACCTAGGTGACCAACACAAAAAATCCCATGATTTCCAATGGCCCTGGTTCACACCTGAGCAGAAAAACGCCTAGCAGGAAAACGCCAGACGCCTGGAAAGATACTTGAGCTTCTTTGGGCAGTTTTCCTCCACTTAGACTTCATTGGAAATGCCCAAAAACACGCAGCAGAAGCATGTTGCACATTTTCGTCAGCGTTTTTGCTCACGTAAATGTGCATACGCACGTTCTTCCATTGCCCACAATGGTTTATGAGCTGCCAATCAAAGCACGCGTCTTCATGTACGCGCGTTAAACCGCGCATACAAATGTGCATAAACAGGCAAATAACCGCATGCTGCTAACGTGTGTACAAACAAGCAACAACAGTGCCGCCTAGGTGTGAACCAGGGCTTACAGAATGGTAGTTTCCTGGCTGTCATGCTGATCTTTTAGATTCAATGCTGGCTGAGTTGCTGACCTGAAACAAATATAGAGATAAGGAATTCTGACACTCATTTACAGCCTGCTTGTTCCAGATATGTGACTCGGAAGCACTGAAGACAGGCACAGTTGGGTATCTAGCATTTTCAGCAATGGCAGCCCCCATACTTCTCACATGACAGAGTTGCTTTAAGAAACGGTTTTGGCTTGATTTTATAAGGAGACGTCTGATTTGGAATCTTTCTAAAGCGGTCTCACTTCTCAAGCATCACTATAACAAGACATGGTGGTGGATGGAACCTGTTCATATAGCTGCACTGGAAGATCTTATAGGGCTCTATTATTACTGTATGCTGGGAAACACCAGGCCTTTCACTCGCTTCTAAAAGTGACCTAGGAATGGCTGGAAAACTAAATTGTAGTGTTAAAAGATCTTTAGCCATCGGAATGGCTGGAAGTTGTTTGCCCTTCAAGATCAGACCAACTTACATTTCAGAGGACAGCTTATATTTACCACTCCTGCCATTATGTATGATACCTATATTATTTTCAGGACAGATAAGGCTTTCTTAGGGTTTGTTGTATACCAAGACAATCGGGGGAGGGGTTTATTAAAACTGGAGCAGACATAATCTGGAGCAGTTGCCTATGGCAACCTATAACCTTTTATCTTGAATTTCCAAAGCCTAAATGAACAAACTGAAGACAGAAGCTGATTGTTTCCTATGGGCAACTGCTCCAGATTCAGTCTTGACCAGTTTTAAATTCCCTCCAATGTGTTTTAACCTCCCTGGCAGTATGATTTTTTATTTTTTTCATATCATTTGTTCGGTCTATTTTTTTTTTCGTCTTTGTCTTTTTTTTTCGTATTTTTTTTTTAATATCCCGCCGGTTCAGCCCCCCGTACGCTTGCAAGGGACGGAACCCGGTAGACGGAAGCCGGCATCGGCTGCAGAACACAGCGCGGCTCAGTGCGATCGCCCGCACCAAAATGCGTGGTACAGCAATGCGTGCACTATTTGTTCCGATCACACTGCACCGGAGCGCAGGGCATTCCAGTGCCACACACTGCTACTGTGACATGAATGGCACCACCATGCCCACTCCCGCCCCAGAATGTGGCCCGGATTGATTTATGCGATCCAGTGCATTCCGGGCTCAAACTGTGCCAGAACGCACTGGATATGCTGTGACTGGGCCCTTTAGCTATGCCGTCATCCTAACCCTCCCCGTCCCTTTTGGACATCTTAAACTTTTTTCAGCAGGTAATTGCTCCCACTTCCTCATTCCTTGCCTAGGCAAAGATGACTTACAGCTCTCGATCCTCCCCCCTTCTCCCCACCCACAGTCTGCTGGGATACCTGTCACACATTCCAGGAGGCTGCAGGACAGTCTCACCCACTCACCAGATGCACAGTACAGGGAGATAATCACAACCATCGCCTGAATCCAAGATTGTACGGCAGGAACAAAAACAGCAGTGAAGATTTTGGGTTCTAGCAAGACACTGCTGGACTCCTTGGTCTGATAAGTATGTGTTTTATAAAAGTCAGCAGCTACAGTACTTGCAGCTTCTGACTTTTAAGTTTTGCAAAGCCTGGTAAAGTTCCTCTTTAGTATTTTTTTTTACAAATACAAAGTTTTCCCAGAGAGCACAAGAATCAACTCTTTCCAGGCAGATTGGCTGTCACTCAGCTTGTCACTGAGATAAGCCACTGATTTCAGCTTGAGCTATGTAAGCTGCAGGTTTTTTTGGCTGAGGGTAAGGAGATAAGGAAATGTTAAAAGAAGCTTAAATCTGCTAACTGAAAAGGAGAATACAACATATTATTATGTAATATTAACGTGGTTTAATTTTATTTCTTGAACCCTGACTATTGTAACGAAAAAAAGTGTAAAACCACTATACATTCATTTAAAATGAAAACTGTATATAACATAGATGTACATTCAACTTTCTCAACAGTCCCCAGTTATCCTCCCCATCAAAAGATATGACCTCAGGTCAGCCCTTACTGCTCCTTATGCTGTCACCTTAATTGCGGTCACAGTCTTTTTTGCTTTCCTGGAGACTACCTGCCTATCATAGATTTCATTGGAGGCCCTGTTTCTTTGCAGCCTTTAAAGGAGACGTGTTTTCCCATATACACTATAAACTAAAAAAAAGTGCATGTGCAGTATTGTATGGTCCAATTCCTTGGAAAGTAAAAATTACGGTTTTGGACACAATGTTCTGAGCAACTTTGAGACCAGTATGGTGGCCTGCTGAGGTCTATAATATGGCATATCCTTGTGATGAATGAGCAAGAGGTGTAGTTGAGTTAAAGTTATTAAACCCTGGATACCCTGGTTCTATTATTGTTTATATTTACTAAAGATCATAGGGGACGCGTAATAGTGGTCACAGACTGTTGTTACATTTGTTAGAAAACATTTGCCAGCCATTAACATATGCACATAATAATACGATCTGTACAGAATCTCTTTTAGAGTTACCAAAACTATGTAATGTGAGGGCCTATCTAAAAATTTAATTGAAAGTGACACTAAACTCAAGAGTTCATTGTTAAAAATGTATTCAAGTACCTTATTAACAGAAATGTACATTATTTGTGTATCACTCAGCTGTAGATCCTCAAATTAACTTTGAAGTGTAGCTTACACTGTCCTTCCTTCTGGGCTGTAGCTACTTTTGTTCCCATGGTCCCTGTGTGTGCTGTAAAGTAGCCACCGCTCCAAGCTCACTCCCATGATAGACTACAATCTCTTGTTTAGTTTTCTAATTTGTATTGAGATTGTAGTCCATCACAGGAGCAAGGTTGGAGTGGTGGCTACTTAATCAAAACACACACAGGTACCATGGGGAACAAAAGTAGCCACCCTCCAGTAGGAAGGACAGTGTCAGCACCAATTAAGAGATGATTTGAGGATCTACAACCGAGTGATACACAAAAAAGTAAATTTTTGTTAATAGTTAAGGTACATGAATGCATTTTTAAGATTTAGCTCCTGAGTCTAGTGTCACTTTAACTTGTAGACAATCAAGTAGGCACCACATTATTGTTAGTAGATCTAATAAAAGATTGTACAGATTGCAATGTGCATATTTAGATTTCGGGTGACCACAAATGGCCTGACTAAATGGTCCAGTGCAAAGAGCAGCCATTTACAGCTTCCCTACGGAGCTATAATGATCGCATTTGAAGTGAGAATTCTTTTCTTTCACACACGGTTTTTTAACTCAGCTGAGCCTATCCTTCCTTTATGTTAATGAGAAGAGGGACAGAAAGCGTAAACCACATATATATTGCCTGGCCAAAAAAGGCACACACTCTAATATATCATTAGACAGCCTTTAACTTTGATTACAGCATGTGTTTGCCGTGGCATTGTTTCGATAAGCTTATGCAATGTCACAACATTATTTTATGTCCAGAGTTGCATTAATTTGTCATCAAGATCTTGTAGTAATGATGGGAGAGTTGGACCACTGTGTAAAGTCTTCTCCATTACATCCCAAAAATTCTCATTGGGGTTAGCTCTAGATTCTGTGGTGGCCAATCATAGGTGAAAATGCTGTCTCATGCTCCTTGAACCACTTTCACAATTTAAACCAAATAAATCCTGGCAATGTCATCTTCGAATATTCCCAGGCCATCAGGGAAGAAAAAATCCTATGATGGAAAAATCTGGTCATTCAGTATATTCAGGTAGGCAGCTGACCTCATTTTTTAGGCACATTACATTGCTGAACCTAGACGTAACAAAAAGAAGCAACCTCAGTTCATAACACTGCCCGAAAACCAGGTGGTGACTTTTGTGTTGGCCAGGCAGTGTACACTGCTTCTATCTATCAGTGGAGAGAAATACCCATGGGTTTGGGTACTACGGGGAAGGGAAGATGTCTCCCTTCTCCTCATTCTCAGAACCATCTGCCTCTCTATAACCACCTTACAAATTATCTGGATTTCAGCTACAAGCTTATCATGTAAAGGAAAAATGCACAAGCAGAGGTTATCTTCAGTGGGAAGCATGTCAAAATGATCAGAAGATCAAGAGATATAGGTAACTGTTTATACATTTTATTTGTAAAATGTTTCCTACCTCCTTATTGGTCAATGAGGCCACTCATCACAAAACATCAGCTGCCTATAACCAGGGCTGTAGCTACCATGGGGGGAGTGAGGCACTCGCCTCAGGCACAGCTGAGTGGGGGCGCAGCCAGGGCTGGCCTGGCTGCGGCCCCCTGCCATAGTGAGCACAGAGTGCCATTGGCAAAAGGGGACCCAGGCGGCCAACACAGCCGCGACTCGGCAGGGAGAAGAGATTGCAAAGCCTAAACATTTGTTTCGGACGAAATAAACAGTAAATAAAAATGTTTTCATTAGGTTTTCGTCACACAAAAAAAATTTTTTATGCTATTTTGGATTTGGCCACCAGCGCAATCTGCGCATGCCTGCCACCATCCTGGAGGCGGGGCACATGACATCACATACCGCACACGTCTGTTGGGGGGCACATTTTTCTGTTCTTGCCTCGGGCGCAGAAGGAGCTAGCTACGGCTCTGCCTATAACTACAGCTGCATTTTGATATAGGGTTTTAACATTTTTCATCATAATGCTTAGTCTGAATTGCCCATATTTGTGTTATGGTTATGTTAACCTAGTAAATCATTTTGAAAGTTTAGTAAGTAACAAGAAATGGAGGACATGGGCAAAAACTTCATTCCCTTCTCTGCCAACAGCTAAACAAAAAGATAAATAATGTTC
Organism: Nanorana parkeri; assembly: GCF_000935625.1. Classification (NCBI taxonomy): domain Eukaryota; kingdom Metazoa; phylum Chordata; class Amphibia; order Anura; family Dicroglossidae; genus Nanorana; species Nanorana parkeri. The sequence continues at coordinate 1,515,104 of NW_017306436.1, read as the reverse complement.
CAACTTATAGTGAATGTGCAGTGTTTGTTCATATGTTTTCTATAGTATGTTCAGGACTAAAAGAATATTTTTAGTCTGATAAATACTAAATATTGTATATTAAAAGTTTTTTTTTTCATTTTCAGCAAACAGAGGAAGATCTGGGCTACTTATTGCTTGTCTATTATTATTTGATTTATAAAAAAAAAAAAAATCAACAAAAACAACTCTACGAGTCTGAAGAGTGAATTATTCCCCCACCCTACCTGCTGCCCTTAGACAGGGCAGTATGACTATAGGAGAGGGAAAGTCTGAAGGCACACAGCTTCTGCTGTATTCTCTCTTCAGAAAAGCCATACTTCTCTCTCAGTCTTGGTTCATGGGTGCACCCTGTATTAAATGTTTATTTGTAAAACAGATACTTCATATAAAGAGACCGCAAATATAAAGCCTATATTAAAAAAAAAAAACTGACCTAAAACCAATGTTTCTCTTTAATATCACAAACAGTAATCAAAGACTGGTTTGTGTTGGCCATAGATGGCTTGAATTTCTGCTAAATCAGCTGAAATTCAAGCCTTGCTCAACAAAAGTCGTTGTTAAAGTCAATTGAGCCGGGTGGAAAACTATTGACCGAACAGTGACTGCATCCTCTCACATACAGTCACTGTTCAGGTATTCTAGTAGAACTGTGGCTGTTTACTACAATGGCTGTCAGTGGAAATTCCACCATCCACTCTGTTTAGACGTGAGGGGGAAATCTAGCTGCGTGTGGCTAGTTTTAAAGTTTAAAAAGTTTGATCTCTGGGAAGGTTATTTACCCCTATCGGGGGTATCAGCATCCCTTGTAAGATGCAACACATAGAAAATAAGTATATATGGGACTTTTAGGGTACCTGAAAAGTCCCATATAGGCTTATTTTCTATGAGATATAGCTTTAAAGGAGAACTATGGGGTTAGGGCTTTTCCCCATAGTTCTCCTAAGGGTAACGAGAGGACACAAACTAGCGTCCTCCCGTCACCCAAAGCTCAGTATACCGCGAGTTGAGACGTTGCAGCCGGAACGGATCCCAACAATTATGTCTGGATCCACCCAGCTGTGTGAGTGACAGCTGGCACTGCCTATCTAGAGGCAGAGCCAGCTGTACCCGCCCCCTCCCCCGTCCGTTCCGCCAGTCAGCGCTGGAGGATCGGACAGGGGAGGGGGGAATCCAGTCCCTCCCCTGTCACGGCTCTCTGCCGGCACAGGAACGAGAAGTCAGAGAGCGCCGGTATGTGTTCGCTCACTTCCCGATCTACTGAGCCGACCTGTGACAGTTTCATTGTCACAGGTCGGCTCAGATTATGAGGCTCACCTCATAATCACTCACTCACATAATTCTCCTTTAAGGATCATCTCCAGGTAAAACAAGGAAAAGAGAAAGAAGCAAAGATAGAAGAGGGTCAGGACGTTAGGAGTTCAGAAAAAGGCCAAACAAGCAGGTCACTGTGCTAATAGCAGGTAGAATGACACTCACGAGCAGCGGGCAACCAGAAACTAACTAGCACACTTTTAAGGGGCAATGGACCAATGAGAATGCTAGCATGCCCCAATTCATTATGTTTATACAGCTACAAACAGTGAGTATATGTATGCCGAGGCTCAGGAATAATGGCTGTAGAATGCTGATGAGGGAATCACTTTAAAAACAAAGCCATCTGCAAATTGTACATTTTTTCATTCTGAATTTATGCATGGAAATGTGTCCAGTATTCAGAGAATTATTTAATTCATAAATCACAATCACCTGCAGTCCTAAATTACATAGTTCTTTGCATACCAGGCAGATTTTTATGGAAATTCCAAGAGGGTTAAAAAGTGCTTAATCTGTGATTTTCCTGATTCATGCTTCTTAGAGAGCAGGTGGACCCAAAGAAGTCTGCAATGAAGGAAGCCCCTGATTTAATAGCAACAGATGGCAGGAGGTCTAGAGGGATCTACAGGCTGGTGCTTTATCAGTGGGGATACAACACACACCCCACAGTCTATTACTGCTCCCTATATGAATGGACACAACAATGTCGCCCATTAAACCTCCAACTGGATGAATCTGCGGGGTGAGTTCCTAGCTCTAAGAAGATAGTTTTGTCAATGAATACACTGGTTCTTATTCATACTTCACAAGTAAATAGCATCTGCATAGTAAATTCTTAACATATTTTGAATATAATGGCCAAAATAAAAAAACATGGTTCTCCTTAAAATGCCAGGGCTCTCTGTACTTGTTAATGTACAACAATCAGCTCCTATGCAAAACATGTAGGAGTTTAAAAGCTATGGTGAAACCCCTATGCTTGTGGCCAGTATATCCCTATGCAGGAATAAAGCTGCTCACATTTTAATAATTACAGTAGAAATAAGATCCACAGATAATCGTTGAATGTTGCCCCTAGTTTTTTTCCCCTTAATGATAGAATAATTTATCTTTGTGAGCAACTCCACCTTTTTTTAGTACATTTCAATCAAATAACAGGTATCAGCCACAGGTGAGAGTAAGTAAAACAAGAGTGTCTCAATACTTATACGATTGCGGGATTTCGCCCGATTCTCGTACGAGAATCGAGCAGTGTATGGGCACCTTTACACTAACAAAATAATATACTTGATAACACATGGTAAACTATAAGTGTACATTTATATGGACCTGAAAGATTATTCACTTTTATAGAAGCTTTGATAATAGTAATAATTAAAATAATAATAATAATGGAAGGCTGCAGGAGATAGAACATACTTATGGTATGTTTTACATGCAGTTCATCTCTATACTGTGAAACATAGCTAATCACTGCTAAAATGTATGCAGAATTTAAAAAAAATCGGTACATTCTATAAACTACTTTTATATTATTATGTGTATCTTACAAATAAACATTTCATATAAGGAGTGTCAATGCTTTTGGTTTAGGGCTAGTTCACACCTGCCACAGTGCGTTCTGGCCCAATTGGTGCCGGAACGCACTGTATCGCATTCCGGCTGGCTCAATGTGTTTTGGGGGGGGAGGGGGCTTGGCGGTGCATTGAAGTCAGTGCGATCACCCGCACCCAAACGCATGACACATCAGTGCCCTCAATCCGGTCCGTTGCACTCAGAAAAAATACTGCATGCACTATTTTTTCTGACTGCACCGGACCGGAACACAGGCACTGATGTTCCCAACTTTTGTTCCCCACTCCAACGCGCTCACACATTGCATTACAACCTCAATATAAATTAGTAAATTATACGTGACATACCGGTAGTAGTCCATCACAGGATCGAGCTTGGAGCGGTGTATACTTTACAACACACACAAGGCCCACGGGGATCAAAAGTATCCACCCTCCAGAAGGAAGCACAGTGTCAGCACCAATTCAGTGATGACTTGAGTATCTATAGCCGAGTGGTACACAAATAATTTACTTTTTTGATTATAGTTAAGGTACTTGAATGCATTTTTAAGATTTAACTCCTGAGTTTATTGTCACTTTAAAGGAAAACTATGGGGTTAGGGCTTTTCCCCATAGGTCTCCTTAGGGTAACGGGAGGACACAAACTAGCGTCCTCCGGTCACCCTAAGCTCAGTATACCGCGAGCTACAGCTCGCGGTATACTGAGACGCCGCAGCTGAAGCGGATCCTGACAATTATGTCTGGATCCGCCCAGCTGCTTGAGTGACAGCTGGCTCTGCCTATCTAGAGGCAGAGCCAGCTGTACCCGCCCCCTCCCCCGTCCGTTCCGCCAGTCAGCGCTGGAGGATCGGAGCGGGGAGGGGGCAATCCAGCCACTCCCCTGTCACGGCAGAGAGCTGTGACAGGATCGAGAGGTGAGAGAACATCGGTATGTGTTCGCTCACTTCCCGATCTACTGAACCGACCTGTGACAGTCTCATTGTCACAGGTCGGCTAGAACTATGAGGTGAGTGAAAAGCACTCACCTCATAGTTCTCCTTTTATGAAATATTAACAATATATGCAATATTTCCTGCTTGACTAAAACACTATACAATTTACTTTCAGATATCTGACCTTTGTTACTTCTAAACATAATAAATAAATTAAGAAAATGTGAAGGAAGAAAATGACTCCCTTCCCTATAAGATGGAGGAATTTGTGCCTAAAATATGAATAAGTCCTGATTGTGTTACTCTACCCATATTAATGTAAAAGAGGTCATTGCAATGTCACTGAACTGTCATGAGTGAGTTGTGATATCATTAATATTGAGCTAAGTTGGGTTCTCCAATTCATCTCTGTGGAGCATATATTTGTGCCTGGACAGTGGCGCACAACAAGCAAGAGGAAAATTAAAAGTGAACACTGCCTGGCACAGCCGACAGCCGGGCTGTGTAAAAGGAAACTGTAGTCGGATGTTTGGCATATTAAATATGTGGAGGGGTGCACAGACGGATTTTTGTGTAAAGGAACAACTACACTTTAATATAAAGTATCTGATCCCATTTGTCCCACCTCACTCTAGAATTACAGAATGCTTGCAGGGTACCTTTGTCACATATGATATGAATGTACACTCAGAACTTGCATGATGAGGGATGGCTAACAGTTCAAACTATAGTTGCCGCTGAACCTTTCTTTCTTCAATGCTATTATGGAGAAGTTTGGCACTCAGGCAGAGTACAGGGAACATGCTGTTCTACTGCTGGCCCACTCCTAGTCATGGCCATTGTTAGTTGCCAATCACATGAGGGACAGGGGAATCCCTGGTCATAGTTTTAACATCTGCACCCTGACTTACAATTCAAGGAGCAATTGCTACCATGACATCTGAATAAAATGCAATGAGGTACTTTGTATCATTGCGAAGACTGCATAGGTTATGTAGTGCTACACCATCCTTTATTAACCAAGCAGACTTGTAATGGCTGATTGGATGGTTTAAAGTAGAACTGTAGCCTCACTAAGTGCATTTAAATAAACACATATTTAACAAGCAGTAAATAGGCTTGTTAAATATGTAAGCAGGAAGTCCAGAGTGCCGATCTTGGCTTGAAAACTTCACTGCTTCCAATGCTTCTATTGTGAGCTTTGAGGATACATTACTCCACAGTGCCTCAAGCTACAGAGGTCAGGTTTGCTTTAAAACTTTGTTACACATTGTTAAAAAGATGTAAGTATTTAAATATTCATAACCGGGCTGCAGTTCTACTTAAAGGTAACATTTTTTGTAATGGCCCATGCTCAGGTGCTCTATTTATTCTTCTTCTTGTGGGCATTCATCCCACGGTTCTAGAGCCAATAAAATGTCAATTTTATTTTAAGCGTTTTCCCTTGTCACTAAAAAAGTCTAAATTATTTTTTATTTAACATTCTGTAAAAATGTAATTGGACAGGAAACAAATTCACACGAATACCAAAATTAAGAGTAACATTTGGCACAATAATTAATGAAGGGAGAAGACAGCACACAGACAAGACAATTCTAGCCAACAGAAGTAAACATTACTGTTAGCATTACTATGTACAATACATTAGTATATTTCAAACTTGTTTCATAGAAAGTTATGAATTCCATCATGACATCCCCATTGGCTGATAAATGGACAGTCCTGTAATTGTACTTGTTCTTTCAATTTTGATAGTAATTGTTATTGTATGTGTAAACTTTATACTCCCTGTGGGTCAGTGCCATTACACGGACTCTAATATATCCAAGCTTAGCTTTAGGCTTCTTGTGTTCATGAAACAATGGTCTGAAAGACCAAGAGCCCTGTGCAGTGACACTTCTGCAATGTAGAAATTCAAGCATTGTGAGCAACGAAATAGAAAATATACATCTTGTGTAAGAAGATTTTTTAGAGCACACATGAGCCTTGGGACTTACTGTGAAATGTTACAGTGTTCCAAACAATTTTTTGGCAGAGTCCCCGAATAACTAACATGCACTGTGGACCTAATTACCAACTTCAGCCCAGTAAGCAGCAAACATTTTGCAAAATCCACAATGAATTTGTTATGTTACAACTTTTCCAGGCTGTTTTCAATTGTGTGCCAAGAAACTGATTCAAAGTAAAAAGTTTATAACTATAGGAGCACATTATTATATGAAACACAATGTTCCTTCAGCAACTATCCATTGCATGGTACAGATTTGCAGTGTTGGGAGTGAACTCAACAAACCAACATTTGAGTTCAACTTTAATTTTCTTAACCCGTTTAGTGGGGCTACCCTCGCACTGCAAGGGCTAAGTGCTCATTTTTGCCTAGGTTCAAAAATAATAAAGTTATACTCACCCGAACCTCAGAGCCAGCCATCTGTGACAGCGCTCCCTCCTGCCTGTCTCCTTCTCCGCTGCAGCGATGGTCTGTTCCTCAGTGTCCTTACATCCTATACACTGTGTAAAAATGTGATGACTCAGGGACCTTAGACTGCTGCAGAGGAGGGGAAGAGACACTGGAAGAACCGGTGTAAGAGCAAGCCAGTTCCGAGGATCGGGTGAGTATAACTTTTTCATATTTGAATCTAGACAAAAATTAGCACTTCACCTTCGCAGTGCGGGGTAGCTTCACTGCAAGTGTTAAGAAAATTTGACTCCAGGTTCTGCTTTAAAGTATATGTAAACTCAACCATTAAACTTGTATTAGCTTTAACATGTTAATATAATTTAAAAAGTAATTTCTAAGATTTTTAAGGCCCCAATCAAACTTGCAATTGGGACAGATTTGAACAAGGGTGAATGTCAATATCATTTGAACGGCTGCGGGTGATGTCAACTGTCACTGCTTTGTATGGTGCTTTCCGCCAGCAGCTGTTCACATGAGTCTCACAGAGCCATTCATGAGGCTCACCTGATCAGCCCCAATCAAAAGTGTGAATGGGGCCAAAATCTGCAGTTTGTATTGAAATAATACCCGTTGATCCTGCCATGAAGGTCCTTGTTCAGGCACTTACTATTTTTCAGTGACAACTTTTTGCCTCTATCTTCTAATTCTGTTCCTACACTATTACCCTTTCAAATAGACTTTTGATGGAAACTACAAATGGCTATTTCAACGCACATTATGCAGGCATGGTCTTGTCAGTCACCATGGGAAAACCTGCCCTGAGAAATGTCATACAGCTATCACTAGAGTGCATAAGGAGAGTAAGTAGCTGCAAAGCAGTCACGGGACATCTGCATTACAGAGGTGCAACAAAGCAAGAAAAAAGGTAAAAACAAATATTTTAATAATAGATGGAAGCTTTCTATTATATCCAGTGCTTTAGCAAACTATATGTCATTCATTTGGGGTTTACTAGCCCATTCATCGTACATTTTGGTTGCATGCTTTGCCCAAGTGCTTGTACCTGTACACATGAAAATATTTCTGTATCGTCTGGTGCCTGTCAAAGCCCCCTGTGAATGTGGACAGATGCAGTTCTCACGGGATTTAGTACAGTACTATCTCCCTGCTGTACTTGCTGAACATTTAACCCAGATATCTGAACTACAAACCTACGTAATTGTGCAAAATCTGTAGACTAACAAACTTAGGCTTGTAATACATGGGCAGATGTCTCCACGTGAATGATAAGCAGACAGAAATCTGCATGTCTTGCATAGCACCAAGACCTGCCATTGGCCATCATGCAACTTGCTCCATGGACAGAAGTGGTACATGTACAGTTAACGCCTTCTTTCCCACTTGAATTGGACAAATAGCAAGCAGGAAAATCTGGACATGCAAAACCAGGCAATTTTGACATCATAAATTCTGGTAATTGCCTCCTTGTGGTACCCTTAAATGGTTTGCTCCCCACCTGCATTGTGCTTTAGGATTGAGCTATAAGCTCTTAGTGCAAGTGTAGTAACCCATAGAAACCAGTATTCAAATGACTGTAATCAGAGCAGTTATGAGATGATTTCTAATTGTTTGCTATGAGCTGCTGTACCTTGCATATTCCCTTGGATCTTTCCATAGCTTTATTCAATAAGCTTGCAGGAGTTTATCTTCTGTAACATAATTTCAAGCTTGTTTTCCAAGTGCAAAGTGCAATAACCCTGCAGCAATTCAGCTTTTACTGGTGTATGAACAAAATTTTCACTGACTTCTAAGGCTTAATGCACATTCATAGCAGCGTTATTAAATAAGCTTGATGATGAAAGCGACCCATATCAAAACCAATAACAGGTAAATGGAGCTACTATGACTCTGTTATGCTACAGCTGGGTAGCAGAGCTACTAGCGATAGTGTATTTATTTTATTGTCGATTTTACAATTGACTTTTGTTGAAGGAATCAGTCCAAAAATTCTTGGAATCCTGGGTATCTAACATTGGCAAACTGGCCACTGTCAGACTACAATAGCTGGGCACGGGTGGGGTAGGGGGGTGTCGGGGATCACCTATCCATGCTGTTTAGTGTGATTGGGGGAAATTAGCATTTTTTCTTACTCAGCCCCATGGGGCCAAACAACTTTTAGTGTATGGCCAGTTTTAGTGTAAGTAAAACATATTGTAATATCTATGAAGCAGCCTTCCTTGTTTAAAGAAAATATATTACATTTTTATATACTTTATGATGAGTACCAAAAATACAATTTTATTTATTTTTTATTTCTTTTGTTCAGACATGAAATGCTGCACTTATATTTACCAATTGCACTCAGCAGGTGGCAAGCTCTATGAAAGACAGAAGCTTCCTGAAGGCTCTTTCTGCAGCTGCTGTAACTCAGATGAGGGACACACTTCACTCTCTTTTTTGGAGTATCTTCATTAATGAGTTTGAAATAAAATTCAAATTAAAGCATAAATAAACCCAAGAACAAAAATTTAATATATTGCAGAGTTCTAGTGCTTGGATGTGGCGGGGACATTATTTTATTACTTTTTCCAAGGCCTTTTCTTTTTATTTTTACCTGGTGATCCTGTCAGTAAAAAACTTCCTGTTCTAGGGTAACAAAGTACACTTACCAAACTATATGGGTGGAGGAGCAGCATTGTCACCCTAGGACAGGACAACAGAATGCCTGTCCACCTGTTCTCCATAATATAGAGCTGCCTCTCTCACCCAGGGTACTGTGGCACCCTGGTGTGCCTTCTTGGTTTTATCAGGGGTGCCTTAATATCCATACCAGACCCCTGTCTAAGATAAGGGTATGATATTGACAGGAGACCACATGCTATTTTTTACATATTTACATTTCTGTTTTTTACATTGTAGACTTGGGTGGGGTGTCTCGAGATCTTGCATACTTTTTGTGCCATGACTGAAACAAGGTTGACAAATGCTGACATAGAGGACAAGTGTATTATATTCCACAGAGAAAGCTGAGAACAATGCTAACTGATAACAGTTCATCAAAAGCAGAGAGAACAGGAAGTTATCAGTTATCAGATTCCTGGCATGATTAAAAGGTATTTTGTTGTTGTTATCAATCAGATAAAACACTTTCAATGTTATATTTACCAGAAAACAGACAGAATAAAAAGGGAGCAAATAGAATAAGTTAATTCTAGGGTTTGCATACATGTTAAAAGGGAGTAACATGAGTGTCAAATATCAGAGAAACAGCTGCAATAGGAACAAAGCTGTTAGTACTCTTTCTGACCTGGGGTTTGGGGTGCTTGGTGGGAATTAAAAATGGTTGCCAAGTACACCCTTTCAGAGTCCAAATGTATGAGCCCAGGACAGGAGGTTTACTGACCCCCAAGGAGCAGGTACAACCATGTTGATGACAACCACGACTTTATTCCTATGCTTCTGTATTACATTGTGGGCGCCTTTTCTGTACAAAGACAGATATTTTATAAGGCTCTGAAGAAAGAGAAAAAGAAAAACCTTGGAGCTCCATAGCTTCTATATACACATGAGGCTGTATAGGCTTTCTGACTTTTAGGCATTCTGTACATTTAAAATATTTATAAATGATTCTATAACGGGAGAACATTTTGTTATATCATTAGTAGGGCTTCTGTGTCCACAGATCTCTTTTTGATTATATATTTTGCTACATGCATAAGGCTACAGCTTTGTAATTTATTACTAACATTGGAATACCTCTGTGACCTCATATTAATTTACTATATGTTTTATATTAGACGTGGGAGGACAAGCTTGCAAGTCTGGCACTTGCCATATAGCCACATTTCCGAGATAGTATTGGAAATTGAGCTAAGCTCTTGTAAACTTTATTTTAATAATACACTTTATTCAAAATAACACATTCCTCTTGGCCAATACCAGTACTGATTTGGTCCTTCAGGCTTTGCAAAGTGTGATCACACAATGAAATGCGTGCTGCTGTGTATTATGTGTCAGGGCTGCTTTGCACTCCCAGTTTTACATGGGTTCTAAGTATTTGATAAGAAAGGCTATTTTGCAACTATTTGTCCTTATGCATTATGTCAATAGACCAAAGTAACACAGCAAACAAAAAAAATAAATCTCCCTTGGGGAGTTTTGACTTCACAGCTGGTTTCCTTTAGCAACTTCAAGTCGTCTTATATCAGTAGCGCTGGAGAGAAACAGTTGTGATTGCCAGAGTCCCAGTTTTGTACTCAGGCACACAGTCTGTGTCCTCCAACACTGGCTCTGTAGTGCTCAGGCATAACTGTTCTCACCCTTCTTCTGAAAGATGATGCTTAGGCAATGCAAGACCTCTCTCTCTCTCTTTCCCCAGGAGCTGTAGAAACACATCTGTATCCAAAACTGATATAGAAAGCCTCAAAAAACATTTTGCAGATAAACAATCTCTCTTATTATTCCCAAGGCATTTTTCCTATCTGCTAGAAGGATCGTTAATAACGGCCAAAATACTTTAATATATCTCACATGTAAAAAGGAAATATCAAACTATGTTGGAAAGTCAAAGGAAATGTATAGTTGTATAATATGTAATTAACCTCTTTCAATATTCAGCGGCTCCTTCGGGGGTGAGCGCTACATAATAATTGTTTTAGCACTTACACACAATACTAGCAGAGGCTGCCACGTGCTATTAAGAAAGAGAACCAGGCAGTATCAGAAAATGTCTGTCTGCAGGTTATATGTGTATTGTAAGTGGCAATGTTTATAAATGGCCTAAATGACACTAAACTCAGGAATTAAATCTTAAAGATGCATTCGAGGACCTTAAAGGAGAACTATGGGGTTAAGGCTTTTCCCCATAGTTCTCCTAAGGGTAACGGGAGGACACAAACTAGCGTCCCCCCAACGCCCTAAGCTCAGTATACCGCGAGCTACTGCTCGCTGTATGCTGAGACGCCGCAGCTGAAGCAGATCCCGACAATTATGTCTGGATCCGCCCAGCTGTCACTCACGTGAGTGACAGCTGGCTCTGCCTATCTAGAGGCAGAGCCAGCTGTACCCGCCCCCTCCCACGTCCGTTCCGCCAGCCAGCGCTGGCGGATCGGAGTGGGGAGGGGGAAATCCAGCCCCTCCCCTCTCACGGTAGAGAGCTGTGACAGGATCGGGAGGTGAGCGAACGCCGGTATGTGTTTGATCTACTGAGCCGACCTGTGACAGTCTCATTGTCACAGGTCGGCTAGAACTATGAGGTGAGTGAAAAGCACTCACCTCATAGTTCTCCTTTAACTATTAACAAAAATGTAGCTTATTTGTGCTCCAAGCTCGCTCCTGTCATAGACTACAATCTCAAAACACATTAGTAAACCAAACATGAGATTGTAGTCTAGCACGGGAGCAAGCTTGGCAAGGTGATTACTTTACGACACACACAGGGAACATGGAGAACAAAAGTAGTCACCCTCCAGAAGGAAGGACAGTGTCAGCACCAATTCAGAGATGATTTGAGGGTCTGCAGCCGAGTGATACACAAATAAGATACATTTTTGTCAATAGTTAAAGGAGAACTATGAGGTGAGAGAAAATCACTCATCCTCATAGTTTAAGCCGACGTGTGACAATTAAACTCTCACACGTCGGCTCAATAGATCAGGAAGTGACCGAACACATACTGTCGCTCGCTCACTTCTCAATCATCTCCCTGCCGAGAGCAGTGACTGTCAGTCACGGTTCCCTGCAGCGATTCCACCCCTCCCTGCTCGGATTCTCCAGCGCTGACTGAAGGAACGGATGGGGGAGGGGGCGGTTACAGCTGGCTCTGCCTCTAGATAGGCAGAGCCAGCTGTCACTCACGCGGCTGGGTAGATCTTGACAGCAATGTCGGGATCCATCTCGGCTGCGGCGGTCTCAGTATACCGCGAGCTACAGTATAGCTCGCCATATTCTGAGCTTTGGGTCACAGGAGGACGCTAGTATATGTCCTCCCGTGCCCCATAAGAGAACTATGGGGGAAAACACTTACCCCATCGTTTTTTTTAACTACATGAATGTGATACTGTTATTCACGTTCATTTTTTTAGCATGGAAATGTTGAATTGTTGAATTTAAAAATATGATTATAATTCTTATTTTGCATTAAAAGAAATTAGAGCTACTGCAAAACAATTTCTAAACAATTTGTATTGTACTGTAGTTCATTAGTTGTAATTGTATTACCAATCCAAATAGCTATTTTTCTGCTCTCCTTAATAGAAAATCTATAGAAACTCAGTTATTTCCATCCAGAAACTAGGAAAATGTTTTTAAGAGTAAATGCTAGGGATGCACTGATACCGATTCTAGTACTCGTACTCGCCCAAACGCCCCGATGCCTATCGCGATACCGGAGCTTCCGGTATATGGAAGTGGGGCGGTGAGTCATTACACGCTGCCCGGCTCCATGCTCTCTCTTCACCAGGGAGCATAGAGCTGGCTTCCTGGCCAATTAGGAAGCCCATGGGGGCGGGCTTCCCGGCCAATCAGGAAGCCGGGCGGCGTGGAATGACTCACCGCCCAGTTTGCTGATTGGTCGGAAAGCTGGCCAATCAGCAAGTCATTACCAGCCCCCCGGCTTCCTGATTGGCCGGGAAGCCAGCTCCATGCTCCCTGGTGACAAGGAAGCATGGACCTGGCCTCCTGGCCGATCAGGAAGCCCGGCCACGTGTAATAACTTGCCGCCCAATTTCCTGATTGGCCAAGAAGCTGGCCAATCAGGAAGCCAGGCAGCATATCATTACTCCCCCTCCCCCCGGCATCCTCATTGCCATAAAGCTGGCTCCATGTTTCCCCGTCACCTGGTGACGAGGGAGCATGAAGACGGCTTCCCGGCTAATTGGGAAGCCAGGCAATGAGTCATTACACACCGCCCAGCTTCCTTAACCTCCCTTGCGGTATTCCCGAGTGTAGCTCGGGGTTACTTTTCCATACCATAAGCTGTAACCCCGAGCTACACTCAGGAAAGCCGCATAGCATTTACTTACCTCTCCCTCGAGCTGTGTTCTGCGGCCGATGCCGTCTTCCGTCTTCCGGGTTCTGTCGCTTGCGAGCGTACGCAGAACTGGCTGGATATAAAAAAAATGACAAAGACTAAAAAAATTTAAAAAAACAATAGACCGAAAAATGACATGACAAAAATAAAAAATCATACCGCCAGGGAGGTTAATGGGACTTCCGGTATTGGTGTCCTGCATCGACGAGTACCGAAAATAAAACATTGGTACTCGTACTTGTTACTGAAAAGCCGGTATCAGTGCATCCCTGTGTGATAATCGTAGGTGGTTTAACTTTAGGTGATCTTTATGGTAACTGAATAGCACAAGCATGCATGATCTCAGTGTTATGTCTATTTGCAAACACATTGCAAGACTTGTCTGGTAGAGAAAGATGATGCAAGTGTTTTTGGAATTACCTTTTCTGTGGAACTCCGTACAGCTTAGATACTGTCCAGAAGTTTTCTTGATAATCTACCTGGAGATTTTACAGCTCAGCACAGAAACTTTCATTCTTAAAGTAGAACTCCGGGAAACACTTTTCTTAGCCCTTGCAGTGCAAGGGTTAAGTGCTCGTTTTGGTCTAGATGCTAAAAAAAATTAAGTTATACTCCCGCCCATCTTCTCCTCTGCTGCAGCAATGGTATGTCCCTCAGCCTACACATGTCCAATACACTGTATATTGAACATAATGATTCACTGGACCTTAAATGGCTGTAGTGGAAGAGGAGAGAGGCTGGAAGGACTGGTCTAAGAGCCAGCCGGCTCTGAGGATTGGGCGAGTATAACTTTTTTTTTTAAGCACCTAGACCAAAGCAAGCACTTAACCCTTGCAGTCGCAGGTAGTTCCAGGGCCGGATTAACATAGGGGCGGGAGGAGCTCCTGCTCCAGGCCTGCCTCTGCAAATTGGCCTGGCCAGATTTGAGTCTCGGCCAGGGCCGAGCTGTCCCAGTTCGCGACCGGCAGCCGAGCCGAGCTGTCCCGCACTGACCGCCTGACAGCCCACACTGATCGCCAGAGAGTCTGCTGTGACGGCCTGAGAGCCGGCACTGACTACCTGGAGCCCTCACTGACCACCCGGAGCCCTCACTGACCACCTGAGAGCCTGCATTGACCGTCTGAGAGTCCGCAGTGACCATGTGAGAGCCCACACTGGCCCTCATAGAGCCACACTGGCTACCTAAGAACCTGAACAGCCCCCCTAAAGCCCATGCAGCTCTCCTGAGACCCTGGAGACATCAGGCCATGAAACTGGAGCAATACAGAGTATAAAGCTTCATATCATTCTGCATTGCAGTGTAAAGTAATGCTGGGATTTCTAGTCCTCTATAGCTGATAGTATTATTCTGCAGTGCTTTACAATGTATTGCTAGGATTTGTTGTCCTCTATATCTAATGGTATTATTCTGCTGTGCTTTACAATGTATTGCTGGGATTTGTAGTCCTCTATAGCTTGTGGTATTCTGCATTGCTCTGTAATGCATTACTTGGATTTGTAGTCCTTTGCAGTCCTCTATAATTGGCAGTATTCTGCATTGCTGTATAATTTATTGCTGGTATTTGTAGTCCTTTTTAGCTGGTGATATTCTGAATTTCTGTTTAATGTATTACTGGGATTTGTAGTCCTCTATAATTGGTAGTATTCTGCATTGCTTTATAATGTATTGCTAAGATTTATAGTCTCTCTACAACTTGGAGTCAGTGGCAGATCTACCAGGGTCGCAGCTGCAACCGGGACCTGGCACTCCAACACTGACTCCAAGCTGTAGAGAGACTACAAATCACAGCCCAGACAGGAGGAAGAGGGCCCCGGTGACCGTCGCCATTTCCATAAAAAGGCCCACCAAAATCCTCGGCACCAGATCCGTGATGCTCTTAATCCGTCCCTGGGTAGTTCCACTGCAGGGGTTAAGAAAAGTTTTTCCCATTTTGTTGATCGCGCAACGGGGTGCTCACGTGCATCTTTGTTTTTTCTGGCTGTTACCCAGCTTCCACCTGACTTGCTCCTCTATAACCTCGAACTCTGTGGCTACCTGATTTATTTTGTCTGCTCCATGACTTATTTGGATTATTATCTTATAATTGGTGTGAGCTGTGTTTCGGCCATTTACTTGCTTAATTAGCAGCTTACACTATGTAGTGAACATCTCTCTGGTCCTGTTTTGGTTTCTTCCCTTTTATTATCTTATTACGATGATTCATTGTATCTTGTTGTCTGTTCTTGCTATGTTTGCTAAAAAAAAATTCTTTGAAACAAAAAAAGAAATGTTTTTCCCAGAGTTCTTCTTAAATGTGCTTCAATATAATTTTTTAATCATTTTGGATAGACTAGGGAATTGTTGAAACTGAAGTCAGGTTTAACCCCTTCATGACTGAGGCCCTTTTTTCAATTTTTGCACCCATGTTATATTCCACATTTTAGGCCTGAAAATGACGTAAAACCCCCCAACATTATATATTACATATACATTATATATTCGGCGGCAAAAGTCGCCGGGAGTCTGTTTAAACAGCCCCGATGCTGGTGACGTACACTGTACGTCGTCAGTCACGAAGGGGTTAAGCTTGCCATCGGTGTCCCATTCAAAATATTTCCTTCTTTTTCTACCCAGTAGACACAACAGGACATTCGAGGAAATCTCTACAAAGTGAGCCAAAGCCTTACCCTGGCCATACTCTCAAAGTCTTTTTTTGTTCAGCCCTGTGGGGCTGAAAATTAAAAAAACCTCTTGATTCAAACTCTTGGTTCCCTCATCCACACTAACAATGCAGATGGGTAAATCTCCCCCGACTGTCTATTGTATCCTGACAGCAGCTGGTGTGCTGCTGTCAGAATACCCGAGCAGTGACTGTAGCGGATTCCTGGGTATTCTAAAGAATAACCAGGTACCCCTGAAATTCAGGTTGCTTTGTAAGGCAACCAATGACCAGTTTCCATGATAACTGGCTCTGACCCAACCTTCCCACCTATTCTGGTTTACTATTGGCTAGAGAGGCCTCCCATTATTGTATTGGGCCAATAGTAAGGTGGATAGGTTAAGTCAAAACCTGCAACCATGGAAGAAGTGTGCATTACAGAGTGATCCAATTTCAGGGTTACCCAGGCACTCAACAGAGGACACAGCTGACATTCGGGAACCTGGAAGTCGCTAACAAAATAAACACTGAAACGCATACAGGGATAACTATCTCACTGCTCATGGTGAATTTCAGGTTTTAATGTTTTTCTTTATTGTTGTTGCATGAATACTGGCTTCTTGTTCGAAATTCGGGAACACCCTTTTCTCACTTAAAAGAGTAGATGGATATTTCTGAACCTCCTCAATTTCCTGCATTGATGAGGGTTTTGAGATATCAGAGTATCATCACATAGTTGACATTATAGCCTAACCTATTCAATTTGCTCACTCTGATGGTTACATACTAGATCTTGCTTTCTCCCAACTATGCACTACTTGCAACCTCTCCAACACCCCTTTCCCCCTCTCAGACCACAACCTTATCAGTTTCACCCTCACCCTGTCCCCAACATGGACTCCCCCTACACGTCTCTGTATTGTGACTGTAATGTCTTCCTTATATTGTAAAGCGCTGTGCAAACTATTGGCGCTATATATATCCTGTATAATAATAATAATAATAATTTGCATGGATGCACTCTTCTGCAACACATCTCCTGAATCCCTACACTGCTTCCCATGATCCCTTTCCCACTTCTCCCAGTGTCTTCCTGCCACACATCTCTTACACAATGTACTTGATTTTATTTTGTGTTTTCAACAGCTCCTCATCTAAAAGAACATCCTTTACACCCAGAGTTCATGTTTAACATTGCTTTTAATTTAATTTTTACAGCATTGCATACATTTAGCGTATTATCTTTAAGACCACCAATTATAGTTTAATTTATTTTCACGACGAGCTTTTATTTCACGTCCCCCAGTTTTAAAGTAATTTGACAAGCTACTTATGAAGTGCGAAAATTGCGTCTGCCTACAAAATGACTCCCATATGCCTGCTTGTAACTGTGAGGTTTTATTTACAAACTGTAGGATTTTATTGACTGCATAGCAGCAAAATGAAAATAATTCTGCATAACACTAATGCATACAAAATGTGTTTGTTTCAGAAGATGCACTTTTCAGATTCTAAGCTGGGCTTTAATAAAGCACAATGATTTATGACCCAGAGAAGAAAACAACAGCAGTGTGTATCCCACGCTTTTCAATACTCAGCAGCATCTCATATGCTATGCTTATTATACAGAATATAAGACTCACTGTCCTATGCATGATTTCAAAAAGAAAACAAATCCCATCACAGAAATGATTATAGCCAGTGCCTAAATGTAAAACCTTTTGCTTTTTTCTGTGTAGCCAGCCCTTTGCTCCTTCAGTGCTTAATATATAATATGACTCCTTTAAAACTGAACATTTAAAGCACCATTCAATACAGTTAAGCATACATTAAGAAATAATTAAATTCAGAACTACCATAAACACTCCTCCTATAGTCTTCAGCATTACTGCAGTCAGACTGGGAGATGGAGGGGCAACAATTAGAGCTCTGCGGCAATGGGCATGCTTATAGGAGGGAAGAGCATAAGGGTGATCTCATCAGTGTGCTCCTGTTCCTGCAATTTCCAATCAGCAGGATGAGGAAAGAGTGGTGATTATGAACTAGAACAGTTTTTTCCCCATAGTCACCCATCAGATGTGTGAGTACTATTACTATAATATCAAGGGAGGAAAAGAGTGTTGAACTGTACATAGTGGGTATGTGGCCGGTTTCATTGAAGCACAGTAAAAAAAAGCCTTATCCTAAAAATGTCAACTGCTGTCTTTTAAACCTGAAATCATTTTCCTAAGAGCTATAACTCCTTAAGATTATGACTACCCGCCTAATATTGAGTAGGTCATCCTTTTGCTCTTTTGCTGCCAAAACAGCCCTGACCCATCGAGGCATGGACTTCACTATGAGGGTGTGCTGTGGCATCTGGGGTTGCTCTGACCCAGTCATCTAGCCATCAAAATTTGGCCCATGTCAAAGTCACTCAAATTCTTACGCTTGCCAATTTTTTCTGCTTCCAACACATCATTTAATGGATTATATTCACCTCTGCTGCACTTTCCTAGATGTCACACATCCTAAAAGTTGACACCTAGTGGTAGGAAACAAGGAGAAATTAGGTCAGCATTGAGCCTTACAGTGTACCCAGGAGTTCAGTCTACCTGTGTAGGTGTTTTTATGCAGACTTGGCTGTAGTGCATTAGGCCACCTGGGTCCAAACATCTGATAGGCATGTATTCTACAAACACCAGGTTCTAATTAATTTGAATATGCAGCAAGTGTCCTCAGTCTTAAGGTGGCCATACACTCTACAACCATCGCAAGACTTTAGTCTTGCGATGGTTGTACAGGGATTAAAAAAACGTACGATCTGCCTATCTTGGACAGGCAGATCGCACTCCGATGACCGCAATGCTGAACGGGCAGTGTGCGCGTGCGCACACCGGCCCGTTCGGCATTTGTCTTCCGAGCACCGTTCTAACCAGCCGAGAATCGTACGATTCCCGGCTGGTTTTCGAACATGCTGGTTCGACAGAAGACGTGCGACCGTACAGTAGAAACGGTCGCACGTCTCCGTTCACACTGCTCGATTATCGTACGAAAAACCGATCGCATACGATTATCGTACGATAATCGTGCAGTGTATGGGCACCTTGACTCCTGCTGTCTTCTTTCTACATGAAAGGCTGGAGGATAGACCATAATAAAACGTCATGCCTCAGCACCTTCTGTTCTCTTCCTCGCCCAATTCCTGTCTGTTCTTGTATTTACCCCACCAACCTCCGACTGTTAGGAGACCTCGCAACGATTACTGCCTTAGCTAGGGCAATCATGCCTGATCTCAGAAATAGAAGCAGGGGGATTCCATAAAAGATGGTAAAGGCACTTTAAGTAGATTTACAGTTGTACAAGTTTTAATGTGATCAAAATAACATTTAAATTTAAAGACAATTAGATTTCAAACCTAAAAATCTATACTATATGATCCAAAAAAGGTGAGAATAAATGTATAAAATAATTAAAGCTGAACTCCAGGCAAACAGCTAAATACTTAGATTAAATACAGATATAAGAGCTGCTTTACCTGCCATATGATTTGTATTACTGTCCATCCAGTCCTGGCATGCAGCCCTACAGAGGAGGGACTCTGATCTTTCTCTACTGCAAATTTAACATTCACATACAGATCATTGTGATCCCGTGACTGGACAGTGAAAAGAGAAGCAGTCCAATGATGAGGTCATCTTTCTGTCGCTCCGCCCCCTCCTCCTGTGGGTATACTCTTTGCACTACAACACACCTGATTACTGAAAAGGTCTGGAAGTAACACATAAAGCACACCAAAGGTTTAAGTAAGAGTATACATGCCTCTTATATTTGCTTATTTCGAAGTTCAGATTTAAAGACATTGAAATTACTTTTGAAATAATTGTTACATGTAAAAGAACAACTCTGGGCAAAACTTTTATTAACCCTTGCAGTGGAGATACACCTGCACTGCAAGGGTTAACTACTCGCTTTCTTCTAGGTGCTAAAATAAAGAAATTATACTCACTCAATTCTCAGAGCTGGCTTGCTCCGGGCCCTTCCAGCCTTGCTCCCCCTCCACTGCAGCGGACTAAGGATCCTTTAGTCATTACAGTGTATAGGGCGTAAGGATGCTGAGGGACATACAATCGCTGGAGTATAGGGGGAGGCAGGCTGGAGGGAGTGCTGTGACAGCTCCAAGGTTCGGGTGAGTATGACGTTTTATTTTAGCACCTAGATGAAAGAAAACAGCTAACCCTTGCAGTGTGGGGGTAGCCCTGCTGCAAGGATTAATAAAAGTTTTGCCTTTAAGTCTTCCGAATCATGTAAAAATGATTTCAAATGCCATTTCAATATCTTAAATGTATATATAAAGTATATTGATGAGCTTTCAGTGATTGGGATATTATATATTTAGCATTGCAAAGGGTGAATATAAAGTGCAATGTGCTGTAACCAAAAACATCTAATCAGTGTTAAGGTTTCTAAAGTTAAATGAGTATAAAAATGTATTCTGATTGGTTGCTATGGATTAGTACACCATGCTATACCATAGGGCTGGAAATATTTGGGGATAAATTTGATTTCTTTTCAGTGTATACAAAATCCTATATGAAATTTTAAAATAAATGCATGACAAATCAATAAAGAACCGTGCACCTACATTCATGCACCTACACCTCTCTCGTATCTGAATGCTGCTTCTGTATACTAGAACATTAGTCTAAACAAAAGATCACACTCCCAACATTTGAGATGTAACAGGGCCCTCTAGAGTGAGAGAACATTCTGTCTGGCGCCCCAGGCACAATTAATACACCAAAGTTACTGCAGCAGATTAGAAAAAGTGCAGCTTTCATTTCAGCAAGTCTATTCCATAGTGATTAAAAAATGAAAATCATGTATGTTAACATAAAAGCAGTTAATTAAGTACTTTCATCTTTCAAACGGCAAGCAGTAGGAAGAAAATAATTTTTTAACAAACATAAATTATACTAATGAAAAATGCAACTAAATTCACACTTAAAACTCGAGGAGAAAAACTGGAAGATATAAAACGGGTATTTGGATAAACAATTACTGTAGAATTATAATGAGGATGACATAATACTGCATGATCACAGCTTCAGAATTAAACAAAATACCAGCTATCTAACAGGAAAGCAGGATATTAGAATGAGCAGAGGTGCAAATCACTCCATTTAAATAAAGTTAACCTTCTTCTCTACTTAGGGAGAAGCTAATGTGCAGAGCAGGCCCTGACACCCTTACAAATTGCTGTGTCTTTTCTACCTTATCTCCATGATGACCATCACAGACTACACACACCAAGACTGGGAAGGCTTCAGTTTCATCTGCTTTTAGACCAGCTCATCTGTAGAAGCGGAGACAGGAGTGCAGTCACATAGAGAATGTACTTTTCTTAATTTTCTTCTTAGTCTTCTTCCACTGCTCTCTTCAAATGGTTGATTTAAAAGAGAACTATGGGGTAACCTTTTTATCCCATAGTTCTCTTAAGGGTCAATTGAGGACATATACTAGCGTCCTTCCATGTCCCAAAGCTCAGTATATAGCGAGCTACTGCTCGCTATATACTGAGAGCTCCGCAGCCGGGACAGATCTCGACAATGCTGTCGAGAGCCACCCAGCTGCGTGAGTGACAGCTGGCTCTGCCTATCTAGAGGCAGAGCCAGCTGTGCATGCCCCCTCCCCGTCCATTCCTCCAGCCAGCGCTGGAGGACCGGAGAGGGGGGAATCCCTGCGGTGAGCGGTGACTGCAGTCACTGCTCTCTGCAAGGAGGTGATCAGAAAGTGAGCGAGCGACGGTACGCGTTCACTCACTTCCTGAGCCGACGTGTGATAGCTTCATTGTCACAGGTCTGGTCAAATTATGAGGTTGAGTGAAAATCACTCACCTGGTAGTTCTCCTTCAAATCCTGGACAGAATTTCTTGGGCAAAATGTATACCGAGTTTGTCAGTTCCTTAACTAATTTGTCAGACTATATGAAAAGTTAGCTTGAAAGTTACAAGTCATGGAACCAGTTGCATCGCCCACAATAACTGCCATAAATAAAGTAAAGGGGGGTGGAGTCCAGAAAGATGAAGATAAGGATCTAATAGAAGGTGTTGGTTTAGGCTAGCCATACAGGTTAAGATTTCTCTCTTTCAGCCATGTGAGCTGAGTGAGAGAAATCATTAGGTTCCCCTATCCATTCTAAGCAGCATAGATGGAAAAATCTCCCTTGCCAGCTATAGTAGTCAGTAGATGTAGGAATTAAAGCGCCACACCAATTAAAATAGTTCAGATAAAAAAAATTCTAATAGGGTCAAGGGAAAATTGAATAAAAGAGTAGCCAACACACTTCAGGGGTCGAAAAGCACACCCTTCATCAGGGCTTAGTGAGAGAAATCATGTATATGGTCTCCAATCTCTGCAGCTTGAAATTTGTATTGAGCAGCCTGAACCAGCTGCTGACAATCCAGAACATCTACTGTGTGCCAAGGATGCTGTGGAGACCCTTAGGCCAGTGATAACTGCATATCCATTAGCCAGATTACACATATTCACATCACTTAACCACAATTGGATGATAAAAACAGAATAATCACACAGGTCTAGCTCTCTCTTCCCACTTCCAGCTATAGTAATCAGGCAGCCGCAACTCCCTCAGCCCTGTTGCCATTCGTGGAGTTGGGTAGTGCCAATATGGGTCCATAGGGTGATTCTGCAGGAATTGGCCTATATTTAAGCTGTGTTTGGCCAGTTTTGTAGAACGTGTAGAAGAAATTTGTAGATAATAATCTCGAGGTCATTTTGGTGTTCCATTCTGTAGAAACTAGTGGCCTACAGGCCGCCATGACACATGGTTGAAGAGATAGCTTGCTTACTTTTGGGGTTGTAGCTCTCCAATTCTGAATTCTGTGATCACATGTTCACATTTGATCCATTCTGCAATAAACAGTGTTTGCTTTAACCTGCTGCTGGCAACTAACTGGAGAGATATTCCGATTCACTTAGACTCTGTATTCACAAATCCTTTCATATGTGTTCTAACTGATCTACCCACCAGATTTCATTTGGGTTCTTCTTTATGGTTTTAGATCTATTTAAACCTGAGTGCAGTAAGCTTAAATAGGAACTTTACCCACCAATGTAATGTCTCCCAAAACAGTTTGCTTTTAAGGCATGTCAACCGCCAAGGTTGCCAGTGTGCTTATTTCAGCCCTCCTGCAAACTTTCATACCCTCAAATGGCTGGTGTCATAGATGATCACATGTGCAGCACCATTGTAACTGCAATCTAAATAGTGGATAATATGGCACCTTCCTTGGCTGTAAGGGACAATAAGTTGTAGTTACCCATTAATTATGATATGGGTTAGGCCTACTGCCTCCAAAAGGCAACAGGGCCTTTATGCAGGGATCCCAACCTGAAAAAAGTAATTTCAGGGAGGTTTCCTTCTCATTTCAGGGAGGTGCCCTCATCTGCAGGGGGATGGGAAAACACCCCCTTGAAATGATGGCAGATAGTAAAGAAGCTATTGCTTCCCGTGCTATCTGCCTTTGTTTGTTTTTTTATATACTGACAGCTACTACCGTGAGAATAAAAATGAAAAAAACTAAACAAAACAGCATAGCAATGAATAGCTAGATTGCTATTGGCTATTTCAATTTGCAATAGCAAGCTAACTATTGCACCCGCCCTCTGCTGCTGTTAATTAGCAGAAGAGGACCTGATGGAGAACTTCAGGTCCACCTCTGCTGATTGACAGCAGCAGTGGGCGGGTGCAATTTTTTACTCTGACGGTGGCCTCCTACTCCGATATGAGAATAAAAAAAAAAAACAGACAGCGGGGGGAGGTTTACTCTGCTAGATAGAGCAGAGTAAACCTTAACTGGAGGGTAACTGTGTCTCTCCTGGGCCGGCCAGGAGCCGCTATCTAATAGTTGGGATGTCTGCTTTATGGCTTCCATCAGAAACGTATAAGGAAGCCCAAACCCTTTGCTGAAGAATGCAAGAGTTCTACAGATTTAAATATTTCCTATATAGGACACAACTCTTCAAGTGGTATTTAAAGTGACCCTGTCATAAGAAATGTTCCCCAAACAGACATGCCTGTAAAATAAGACTGTAAATACTTCCGGCCCTTCCAGATGCCCACGCTGCTTTGTTTAGTTTAGAAATTCCTCCAAAGACTGCAAGGAAAACAACACATTTGGCAATGTCAGTCTCCTGGGTCCCCCACAGCTCTCACTAGTCCCTAATGCAGATCTCCACATCATTGATTTATGCTGTAATGACAGCTTTTATTACTCCCTATGACACCATTACCAGATTTGTAAAATTCTTGCAGAAGAAGCAGATGGGAAGTCAGTTCCTACTGATGTTGGCATGCCACCCCAGAACTACAGTTTCCAAGAGACCTTTCGCTACACACAGTGTGTGAGCAGGCTCTCGGGAATCAAGGCAGCAGCATTGTTATGCTGCGAAAGAAATTAATGTGTGCATGCAAAAAGGGACAGAGAGGAGTGGATGGAATTCTCTAGTCCAGCAAACAGGGCTGTCCATGCCGCTTGGGATTTCAGTACAGCAAATGCACTATGTTGTTAGCTCAAAGAGGAACTTAGGAGCACAGTTTCAAAAGAGATAAACATGGGGAATTGTCATGTATCACAGAGATGTACTGCATATGTTCTGTTTTTTTTTTAATTTTGCCCTGACATACACTGTAATCAAGACTGCTGGAACTTGAGGGTAAACAGATGGAACCAGTGATATCAGTATGGGCATGGCAGGAGCACATCAGCTGGTGAATGTTGGTACGTGGTAGGCAACTAAATGGAAGTCTCTACAATTAAGCATGATGGGTGAAACGTGTTAAAGGCTGGAGGATCGTGTTGGAGGAATTTCATTGTGTCTTTTACCTTTTTGCATATAGACTTTTATTCCTAGTGAAGTTCCTGTGGAATGCAGTATTTATATGGGATTTTAAACAGAAGTAATGTTGGAAACTGTCTCATATACTATATTGTCAAGATAAGGCATCCTAAAGGAGCATAACACTAACCTAGAATAAACGGATAGCACCGATAGCACTGGCTAATGGTAATCTGCAAACTGCCCCACCATTTGCCTTCCAAAACTGGCCAAAGACAATAGAGAGCATTCGCTCTCTATGGTTGGATTAGGAAATGTTTGCATGCTTTAAATCCACTTCACATCCTCTTCTGACACTTCTTCAGTGAGTTGGGGAGAAAAATTGATCAGCCAATTCAAACTTTCATGTTTTTTTAAAAGATCTTTTCTGTAGTATAGTGCAATCATATCCTATACACTGCAGCTTCTTTCTTATACAGTATAATAATCTTCTTACTGTAGCCTGTGCTGTGTTTCTTTAAACTTCCAAAGCAAGTTTGATTTGATCTGTGGCTGTAAAAATCATCTTGGTAACTAACACATTGATAAATCAAAGAATGTGCATACTACAAGCTCCAAACCATTATTTTGGTGATGGTTGTATATGTACATGCTCTGATTTACTTTTATGGGTACCCACTGGAGGGAAACGTGCTCTACTTGAGCAGTCATACCAGTATGAGTCAGCTCATAAATGTACGGTCTTTTCATGTTCTGAAACTAATACGTGTTGCAGTCTCAGCACCTATATGTGTTTGAATTCTACATTAGTTCATGAGTTCGAATCGGACATCGGCAGTTCAAGCGCTCATCGAACGCCAAACTTTATGGGATGTTTGTGGTTTGTTCAACCGCGGACATTCGATAATACAAAATGCCCACTGAAGCTCTGATTTGTTAAAGTCTTGCACCTGACCTCAGGTCAGGTGCAAGACTTTGCCCAATCAGGGTTCATCAGAGGAGGGGCCTGAAGGAGAAAGTTCCCTATCAGGTCCCCCCATGCTGCTTGACAGCAGGCGGGTGCAATAGACAGCTTGCTATTGGCTATTGCATTTTACAATATCCAATAGCAGGCTGGGTATGGCTCAAAGCCTGCAGATGAAGAGGGGGCGGGGCAGAGGAGAAGCTGCCGGAGCGGAGGAGCAGACAGACCGGAGGAAGAGGAGCCGACGGACCGGAGGAAGAGGAGTGGGCTAACCGGGAGAAGAGGAGCGGACGGACCCGGGAAGAGGAGCGGACGGACCGGCAGAACAGGAGGTGTGGACGGACCGGAAGGAGACGAGGTGCCGCGGCCGGACAGGGGAACGGAGAAGCCGACGGACCAGGGTTATAAAAGGCTAGGAAAAACGGGTTCCCCGGTCACTAAATTATCATCAAAAGGGATTAGGTGGACAGGTGCTGTCTAGTTATGCTGCCGAGATAAAACACTGAAGCACTGAACAAATGGCAGTGCTTTCTGTGAGCATTTAAAGGCCTAATGTCACCTTAAGCATACCTTGTTTAAACTATAAAATGGAATAACTGTTATGAAACAAATAAAGAAAATAAGCATACATAAATTTATTATCAAGTCTATCAGCGTTCAAAACATGTTGGAAATCTCAAATGGCAGTGATTGCCTCTGGAAACTAGATACGGCTAACAGCTATGTTATGTTTGCCTGCAGGAATGAGTAAGCCACAGGTATATCTATGGGTCGATGGAGATGCAATCCCTTATGTATCAACAGAAGCTTCTATCTATTTGCCTTTACCTTCCTCCCCCTCTCTCTTTCAGGACTTTTTGTTTATTTACACATATTTCTGGCCAACGCAAGGAAGCCATGGAAAAATTAAAATTCAGATGATAATTTCAGGACTGCACTCTACCAGGCATGGTTATGAGAAGTAACCTCTTAATTACAAGCATGTACTCCTTCTTTAAAGTGAATGCATACCTTGCAAATACTAGGAAAAGTAACAGATTTATTTTTATAGAAATCGCCATATGCTGGCTAAACTTACATTAGCCACATTCACCCTGCCGCCCAGATCTGCTGTGGAACCCTGAGAAATACCTTTCAGAATTGCAGGAACACCAGACACTTGCTATCCCTCATCATAACGCAGTACTGTGTGCCCAAGCAGCCACTCACATGGCCCCAGTAACATGCTCTGCACAGGTTCCTGACTCAGAAATTTCAGAAAGTCAAAAAACAGTAATTTTAGGCACACTGGCATTGGATTTAGTTGGATAGGGATTACTAGGGGACAATTAAAGTGGACCTTTCACTAATAATCACATCAGCATTGAGACGGCCAAACAGCATGGAGCCGGCTTCCCGGCCAATCAGGAAGCAGGACGGCGTGTAATGACCAGCCTCGCGGCTTCCTGATTGCCCGGGAAACCGGCTCCATGTTCCTTCGCGGCACTGCCGGTCAGAGGGAGATTTCTCCTTCTGACTGGGAGTTCCGGTATCGGGGATAAGTATTGGAGCATTTAGGCGAGTACAAGTACTTCCTTATCTAAAAGTATGTGTTTGTGGATTACCATTACCCACTTCCAGGTGCAATTGTAATGAGATAATCAATGTTATTCACTTCACCTCTTAGTGGTCATAATGTCATGGCTGATCGGTGCAGGTGTCCGTGTAGACGTGACCCCTACATTAATGGTCAGTGTGAAAGTGACCTCTTACATTAATTGTCAATGCAAGTGGGAGATTACTGCACACTGCTTAAGGAACCCCTAGCAACCAGTGGAGGAACCCAAATATTCCATGGAACCCTGGTTGAGAAAGGCTGGTCTAAACCTTCTATACAAAACAGCAAAAAAGTTGTGGCTGTAGTTCTCATTTCAAAATGTGTTTCATATAATCAATACTCCAATGGCTGATGAACTTCGTGATACAGCCATATAAGTATATCTGGGCAAAGCTCCTACTCTGGATGACAAGACCAAAAAGCTAAGTACTCAAATCTAGAGCACAGCATTTCTCATGAGCTTGCTGAATGTATTGTTTTGTTTTTAGTGTCAAGATCACATTGTAACAATAAATGTAATAAGAGTACATAGAGCTTCAAAATAGCTGAGATATTGTATAACAATGTCTAACACCCTTTCAGGGTGCTTCAGTTCTTTTTGGGTACCTCTAGTTCCAATCGGCAGGGGAACCGTGAACCATTGTGACATTGTGTCCGTCCAGTTTTTTCCTCTATGTTGCGATGTGGGAACAACTGAAATGACCAGACCCATGTTGGTCTAAGGGGAATCAGAGGTAAACGTACATGTGTGCATTTACTTCACATTACCCCTGAAGGGAACTCTGGTCCATTTGGTTTTTTTTTTACCTGGCCAGAGTCAGGGGTAATCAGACGCATGCCCGTTTAGATCTGGCTACCCATAGACTAACATTGGGCTTCGAATCAGATCAGCCTGAAAAACTGACAGTAGGACCTGATCGGAATGCCCATGTGAAAGAGGCCTAAGTGGGCATTGCCTGGTTCTGAATTAAAGGTGATACTATATTGGAAGGAAAAATGTTACCTTCTTCACCGCTCACAGACAGTATACACATTTCTATGGCACCTTCTACTACCTTGTCTATAAAATATGCATTTCTTGAAGTCACAGCATGAACCACACTCATTGGTTTAAGTTGGCTGATTACGCTAATGGAAAAACAAGGAGTTACAGGTAATCCATTACATTCTTACTGACCCTTTTGCTATAATCCTTGTTTTCCATCAGACAGTTAAAGCTTGGCTCCGAAATAAGCAACTATGGTCTAAATACAAGAGGCATGTGTTCTTTCTAGAATCTTGGTGAGGTTTGTGTATTCCTTTCAGATCTGTGCAGTCTTTTAGTGTAAAATGTTGCTTCTGAGCAGTAATGTAGTCTGGTCACTGCCGCTCTCTCTCCTTGTGCAGGGTGATTGGTCTTGCATCCGCCCCCTCCTCTAGTTTTCTGCAGACACCCTGTAGTGGGTGGACCTTTTGGGCCCCTTCCACAGCTCTGCACAGGCTGTGTGCTGCTCAGTAATAATGTCACTATGTAATAACCAGGTTTGCTAAGGTGATTGGTGCACACACAATTGATTAATATCCTTTGTGGCTATTGAGGAATATATTAAATTAAAGTTTTTGTGGCCAGAGTTCAACTTTAGGTTATAAGTCGAAGGGTATGGTGGAAGGGGGGTGTCTAGCAAAGTGAAAGTACCAACCATAGGGTATGTTGGTTAGCAGGGCTGGGCCCAGGGCTAGGCAAAAAAGGCAGCTGCCTTGGGCACTTTAGCAGGAGGGTGGCACAAATAGGGCAGGACCTGCGACCTTTGCTGCTGATGTAGTTTGAGGGTAATGGAGGGGGGCACACTTTGGTCTTTTTGCATTCTGTGCTAAAGGATCCTCTGCTGTCATTGGTGGTCAGTACACAGCAGAGGGTGCCATCTATAAAATCTGAATGTAACAGGTTCACTTTAAACATGCCAGTGTGTACTCTAGTAAATAATTATGTGAATCCATACAGACACATCCAGTCACCAGGGTGTACCTAACTAAGTGACTGCCCCTTCAATAAAGAGTGTTGTAGATCCACTTTAGAAATCAGTGTCGCGGTCATGCGACAAATGGCAGAACTTGCAAAAAAATCATGTATGTGTCTCCCCTGTGAAGTGGCGTAGTTTTGCAGGAAGAGAAGCGATTTGAAGAAGTTGGGTAGTAATGGAAACGTATCAAATATCAGTTCCAGAGGAACTTAAAGACACATTTTGTTGCAGAGTTGTTTCAGAGATATGACACAATAATTACACATGTGACACAATCAACAATTTAGGCTCCATTCACATATGGCGTTTAAAGTCTTCCGTGCGGAATCCACCCCTAAAATCTCGCTTGGACTATTTTGTGGGACGTGCGGTTTCGTACCATGCAGGCACCGCAATAGTCTGAACAATGCACATTGGAATGCAGTGTTTTTTATGTTTAACGTGTTTCCGTGCGTAAACCCACTCATGTGTGAATGGAGCCTTACTCCACCATGGAAGAGGTCTTATCTACCTCCACTTTCCTTATGACCAATATGGTGGTATTTCTTATGATTTTGTTAAGCCAAACAGTAAAAAATGTCACAAATAAGAACTACTTAGGTCTGGCTCACACCTAGGCGATTGAGCTGTTTTTGCATGTTTGTCTCGTGTCTTTTTTTGGTACGATTTTGCTTTGAAAACCGTGCGGTTTCAATGCATATAGATGTCTATGGGACCCAAACCGTGCGTTAACCACCCGAAAATAACTCCTGCACCTTTTTGTGCGACAGTCAATTTCGCCCGCACGACGCAACGCAATGGTGTAAACAGCCTTCATTGACTTGAATGTGAATTCACACGTGTGCGTACTAACAATGGCAGCGTCACAGGGTTTTCATGAATATGGCGAAAGGATTCTGACTACATTAACACCGCCGGAAATGTGTCACAAATGAGTGAATTACTCCTCTGTGTTTTGTATACATGGTATAGGACAGTTATAGTCAACCTACTAATGTGGGGCCTCCATTGCGACCCCTAACATCGCCAGAGAACCACTCATAATATTTACTGAATGTAATGCTACATAAAACTTTCAGAGACTACAGGCATGCAACAGGAGATGGTCAGAGACTACAGACACACTGCATGAGATGGTCAGAGATTACAGACATGAAGCAGGAGATGATCAGAGACTACAGACATGTTGCATGAGATGGTCAGAGACTACAGACATACTGCATGAGATGGTCAGAGATTACAGACATGCAGCAGGAGATGATCAGAGACTACAGACATGTTGCATTAGATGGTCAGAGACTACAGCATACCACAAGAGATGGTTAGAGACAACAGATTTGCTACAGAAGATGGTCAGATTATCAAGCATGACCAAACATTCTATAGGAGTTGTTGGAGAATGTAGACATATTACAGACTGCTAGAGATCAGTGCTCTTTGCAGCCCCCTTATGAATGGCTTGTGCCACATTGACAATTCCTTTAACAAGATCCATTATAAAAACAAAAACCACAAAAAAAGAAAACAGGACTAAACAGCACAGAAAAAAAAGTATGATGGCATAAAAGAAGGAAAACAAACTACAGTCTAAAGAATCATTTCCTTTACTCAGTAAGCACCTACAGTAGGTAAGGGAAACACAGATTATGGTGTGCAGAGGCCCCAAAGGCTGCACAATAAGCACCAAAGGGCCACATGCGGCCCACAGGGCTGCAGGTCAGGCCCCAGGGCTAACGGACAGTAAACTCCATGGATGTCCGGGTGTGATATGAGTGATTGTATGTAGACTGCAGATCGTGACAACATTATATAAGAGAACCAAATAAACAGAATATAGATCAGAACACACAAAGTGTAGATACAAATAAAGAGAAATCGTTCATGGACATCACACCCCACAAATTGGGCACGACGCATGCATTGGGGGGAATTGATCAAAACAGGAGCAGTTCCCCATAGTAACCAATAAGCCTGTATCTTCAGTTTGTTTTGAAAATGAGAGAAGCTGATTGGTTACTATGGGTAACAGCTCCAGAGTAACAGCTTCTGTCTGCTCCGATTTTGATAAATGTCATGTTGCCATAGTTTGCTTTTAAGTCCAGCCAACTTGCTATTCCTGTGCTCATTGTTATACTTGGTGTTCCTGTGATTGTACTTTATTGTTATACTTGGTGTTCCTATGATTGTACTTTATTCTAGATATAGACATCCTAAAACCACCGTGTGATCCCAAAGAGCCATCCACCTGCACAGTGCCAGCCTGCTGCACGCTGGACAGCTCCATCCAGATGCCAGGCAGACCGGGCATAGCCATGACTTTGATGTATCTCCCAGCAGACAGGCACCCAGCGCCCCCTGCAGCCCCGCGGCGGTACTGCACCCTCCTTGCTCTGACACACACACGGCCCCGTCGGTGTTGTCTCGTCTGCTCTCATATACAATAAAAGCACGCGTTAACCCTTTGCAGGACGGCGATCGGCGGCCAGCACACCTCATCCGCCGTGCCAGCGAGTGCTTTAAACCAGCCCACAGACACTAACACGGCCACACAACAGCGAAAAGTCCCTTTATGCCCCCGGGCAAAATCTGCAGCAACACAATGGCGTCCTTCAGAGAAAGAGATCTGAAGCTTAGAGGTGAGATGGAAGCAGGAGGAGGGGGAAAAAAAGAAAGAAGAAAAGAGACGGAGCAGGCAGCAAAGTAATGAGAGTTGGTGAGATGTTACAACACAGACATCGGGAGGAAAGTGCACAGAGCGCATGGATCTGATAGGGAGCTCAGCCAGGGGCATCTCCAATCCATGGCACACCAATCAGGCCGATCGCAGCTTCAGCACCGCAGCCCTGGCACGCTCAGCGCCGGACCTCCATCCCAGAATCGCTGTAGAGCAGTCACCCCCGACCGACCGGTGAACCCCCCCACCACCGCCCCCCTAAGGGTCGTTGCCCAGCGCTGGCACAGCACCTCCTGCTCTCCAATTCTGACACTCATACACACACACAGACACCGATCGCTGCCTTTTTCCCTGAGAGTGCATCAAGGAAGTGGTGACGATGAAAGGAGAGGAGAAAAAAAAAAGATTAACCAGGAACCTGGCACATGCGTAAAAGCAAGTTGCGCCCTAAAGTCCCCAGCCGTACCAAGCTGTAGCAAATAATAGCAAGCCGAAAGCGTCAGATCTTACCTGAAACATGAAAAGACAAAAGTCTGCCTTCCAACTTCCCCCTTCTCTCCTTTATTTCTGCCTTTTTCTTTTTTTGTTTCTCTTCCTCCTGATTTCTTCTAGCGATCTGCTCTGCTCGCTACACCAGAGAGAAATGCAATAGCTTGGCTAAGGTAGAGAGAACAAAATACAGAGAATAGTTGCTCCAGGGCTTTGAAACCCCTCAAGGCAAGGATCAGGATACAATTAGCTCATGCCTCTACCTCCAGTCTAAATCAATCTCCAGAATAAAACATGAAATTAAATGAGCCTGTCTCACCAGCAATATCCCCTTTTCTTTTTTGTTTGTTTGACAATATGACATACATATATCTTTTTTTTGTTTGTTGTTTAGCATGTAGCATGTATTGTTCCTTCCTTTTTTATTTCCTCTCTGGGTAGGGGGGGCACACAGTCTTGCTCCAGCCTCCAACTTGCTTATTACTCTCCTCTTGCACAGAAAAGCTGATTTTAATCGTTGTGATTAGTTTTGATGTAAGGTTTCCCCGGGCCATTTCTGCAAATGGATGGAGTGTTTCTTGCCAGAAGAGAGAAAAGCAGCAGATGATGATAATTATAAGGATTGTTGCTTGTTTCTCTCTTTTTATTTTATTTTGTATTTAGATGTATGTGTGTCTCCCCCACTTCCCCAAAGTTGACCTGACATTGTCACTGCACTAAGGTCGTGCAACTTGTTGATAAGGATCACCTCCTGTCTGATCAAGGTTTGCGTGATGGTTTTGGCAAGCGAGCAGAACATTTATATATATATATTTTTTTTATATATGTGTATATATATATACATATGATATATAAATAAATATATACTTTTTTATTCCTCTGGCTGGAGAACTTCCATGGTGACGTGTAGAAAAAGAAGGCTGATTTACCCCAATCAAGTCTGAATCACTGCCTAAGGCTAATGCACAAACTCATTTCGAATGATCAACCATGCAGAATTACAAAAGCGATTGAAGAAGTTCCATGCATTTCGTCCTGATTATTTTCCTACGTCAAAAATAGCGGGAGCTACGTACACATCAATACTGCTAGGGATTACAGTGACGCTAAGTTTTCATGAAGACAAGGCATGGTTCTTCTCTGCTGAATTCACTGCAGGCTTTGTTGCCAATCTGAATCTGCCACCCAGTCTGATATTGACAGAGGGATTTAGGCAAGCCAGGCATATGACAAAAACTGGCCATTAGGGCTCATTCACACACTAAGTTGCTGTGTTTAGATGCGGCTAAGCTACGCATGTGGACACAGGAGGTCTCAGCGCTATGGCTGCATTTCAAGTGGATGATTAGCTGCAATCAGTTTGTGTGCGGCCAGAATCCCCATCCCTGGATGCAAACTATCTGCATCCAGGGGTGGTCAGATCGATGGTACAGCCAGATTTTGACCCTCTACAAATCAATGGCTGGCACTGCCGCTGTTCATATGTAACTTCAGCAGGGGGCCCCGGAAATAGATTTGTACAGGGTACAAATATGGCCCCACCGCTAATGGCCAGAGCTGTGCAGACAATGTGTGCATGCAGCTAGTTTCGCCTATGTCAATGCAGCCGAAAAAGACCCTGTCTCCAGACCATTTTTGTCAACATAAGATTATGCATTTAACACATTTTAGGCATGACGTCAGTGATAACCCCCATCATTGATTTCAGTAACCGCAATTATAACCCCCAGCATTGGTGTTAGTGACTGCAATAATATCCCCTAGCATTGGCATCAGTGCCTGCAGTAATAACCTCTGGCATTGGTGTCAGTAAAAAGCAGATATAACCCCCATAATTGGTGTTGATGACTGCAGTTATAACCCCCAGGAATGGTGTCAGTGACTGCAGTTATAACCGCTAGCATTGGTGTCAGTGACTGCAGTCATAACCCCCAGCATTGGTGTCAGTGGCTGCAGTCATAACCCCCAGCATTGGTGTCAGTGACCCCAGTAATAATCCCTGGCATTCGTGTCAGTAATCACAGTAATAACCCCTTGAATTGGTGTCAGTGACTGCAATCATAGCCCCCCAGCATTGGTGCTAGTGACCACAGTAATAACCCCCAGCATTGGTGTCAGTGCAGTTATAACCCACGCCCAGCATTGGATAAGGAACTGCAGTCATATCCCCCATAATTAGTGTCAGTGACCGCAGTAATAACCCTCAGAATTGGTGTCAGTGACCCTAGTAATAATCCCCTGCATTGGTGTCAGTGACTGCAGTCAAAGCCCCAGCATTGGTGTTAGCGACCGCAGTAATAACCCCCAGCACTGGTGTCATTGACTGCAGTAACAACCCCCAGCATTGGTGTCAGTGACCCCAGTTATAACCCCCAGCATTTGTGTCAGTGACCCCAGTTATAACCCCCAACATTGGTGTCAGTGACTGCAGTCATAGCTCCCATCATTAATGTCAGTGACCGCAGTAATAACCCCCAACCCCCAGGATCTGTGACATCATGTCCAGCATCATGATTGTTAAATTGTATTCCAACTGACCTTTTTCTGTGATTGGAAAGAGAGAAATACCATAAATGAGAACTATGGGGTTAAGTCTTTTCCCCAAAGTTCTTAGGGTAACGGGAGGACACAAACTAGCGTCCTCCCGTCACCCTAGGCTCAGTATACCGGGAGCTGTAGCTCGCGGTATACTGAGACGCCGCAGTATACAGCGAGCTGATGCTCGCGATATACTGAGACGCGCAGCTGAAGCGGATCCCGACAATTGTGCCGGGATCGGCCCAGCTGCGTGACTGACAACTGGCTCTGCCTATCTAAAGGCAGAGCCAGTTGTACCTGCCCCGTCCGTTCCATCAGTCAGCGCTGGCGGATCGGAGCGGGGAGGGGGGAATCCAGCCCCTCCCCTGTCACGGCAGAGAGCCGTGACAGGATCGAGAGGTGAGCGAACGCCGGTATGTGTTCGCTCACCTCCCGATCTACTGAGCCGACCTGTGACAGTCTCATTGTCACAGGTCGGCTAGAACTATGAGGTGAGTGGAAAGCACTTACCTCATAGTTCTCCTGTAATCTCCAGACTCCATTCCACCATAACAAGGACTACAGCATGGCAGAGCAGAGAGTGGCAGCCAGAAGCGTGAAGCAGGTCTATTTTGAGTTCCATCCACTTCTGAATGCTTATTCAGGCATTGTCCTGGGCAGGGGCGTAGATAAGGGGGGGTAGGGGGGTCCAAACCCCCCCCCCCCAGAGGGTCCTG
>NW_017306436.1:1461409-1478104 GCF_000935625.1 Nanorana parkeri | reverse complement strand
GGTTTGTGTGAATTGGTACCAATTATAAGTCTTTTGAAAACATGGTTTTTATCCATATGGTGTCGAACAACAAAATCGGTATTGCTCAGGGTAAAGGATTGGTTTAGGAATGATATGGCCGGTATATTTTCTTCAAACCTTGGTGTGTCTGCTACATAAAATCTTATAATTTGAGGAAGCTGACCCCCCCCCAGGAAATTTTTTTATCTACGGCCCTGGTCCTGGGCTGTGCCACCCATGTGAGGGCATAATAGAAGTCACCAGCA
The DNA here is from genome assembly GCF_000935625.1 of Nanorana parkeri. Taxonomy (NCBI): domain Eukaryota; kingdom Metazoa; phylum Chordata; class Amphibia; order Anura; family Dicroglossidae; genus Nanorana; species Nanorana parkeri. Next base: position 1,477,838 of record NW_017306436.1, on the reverse strand, counting down.
CTCGATGATATGTGCAACAAGTAAAGCACTTTTTATTCAACCCTCACATGCGTCAAACAGCCAACGTTTCGGGGCCACACAGGGTCCCTTTTTCTGGGCGACTATGACTATGTCGCCCAGAAGAAGGGACCCTGTGTGGCCCCGAAACATTGGCTGTTTGACGCATGTGACGATTGAATAAAAAGTGCTTTAGTTCTTGCACATATCATCGAGTAATGGTGGACTGTATCTGACACGACACCATCTGTGTTGTCACTTCAAGCACCAACCTCTTATCCAAGGTCTGTATGCTGTATGGAGCGCAGGTGATGTATTACCGATTGCACACATGTGAGGGCCACACAACATCAGGTTGGTTGGCAATAAACACTGGGTAGGGGGTGTTGGAAAGTGGGGGGGTCATGCGATGGAGACAGTGGGGGTGGGCAACACAAACACAGAATCACCAATGTGTGCAGTCAATCGGCCGCATCCTTCCATTGGGTCTGTGTGCACCTCATAGGTAAGTGTAGGTAAGTGTAGACCGGCACCAGGACATTAAGGATAACACTAATAGTTGTATGATCACTTGTGTACCCCATACGGTGACCAACCAAGGTTGGGGATTCCCCACAGATGTTAGACTGTCTCCCAATCTATCCAAAGTTTCCTGTCTCTGGATATCTTTAGGCTACCAGATGACACAAGACAATCTTTGCCCAATGAATTTAAAAACAATTGTATCAAGAGATGATTGTGTGTCCATGGCCAAATTACGAGTTCTGAAGACAACCCCTGGACGGCCAACCTCAGGAAGATAATCTATTCTTCTGAAGGGATTTTTCCTACTGATCATGACTTAGACTCAGGTAATTGCTGCTCCTTGAAGTTTTGGTAGCACAACAGAAAGTAAAAAGAAAATTGTGCAATGTGAGTGGACAGTTGTAATTGGGAGAGGTGTCACCAACAGGAGGTTACCACTGTACCTGGTATCATAGGCACAAGAAGTGACGGGAGACCCAATCTTTAGCCGTTTGTACTGGGACAGCTGTCAGTAGGGATGAGAGATCTGTAGAGATCTACTTTTCAAATGACGAGCTCATTGAGATCTACCAACGAAAAAACACCTGCATTCAGGGGCTGGAGGGGGCGTGGCGGTGCATTGAAGTCAATGGCACCGCAGGCAGGCAGGCCACTCGCCCACAGTGCGATCGCCTGCATTCTGCGAACACTATTTTTGCAGATCGCACTGGACCAGAATGCAGTCACTAATGTGCCTGCGTTCCGAGTGTTAAATACCCTCCCAGGAAGCACCAGGTGATAGCTAAGTGCTGGGAGACACCCGCAGGTGAGCACTGGAACTGCAGGGCTAGCTCCAGCGCCACCTGGAGGTGCTCTGGATCTTAGCACAGACTGACATGGAGCAGAAGAAGTGGTGGCATGAATACATAGAGAGGGAGATCACCAGGGCTCAGATTGGACAGCCCAGAAGCAATCAGAAGATGGCACCTCTGTTCACTCATGTGCCCTCTTCTCTACCCACCCACCTCTGCATCCCCCCTAATCTACATGTGTACCCTCTTTAGCAAAATCCAGCATCTGCACCCAACCCCCCTCCTCTTTATTTACTTACAGCAGACAAACTCCCCCTCTGCACCGGATCCCCACCCCCACATACCATGGGGTGCTGATCAAGGTGGCTGCTGTTGCTGCTGGGGGGTCCGGGGACAGTGCAGTGTTGGGAGGAGGGGCCCTCAGCAGATGGACACTGCACTAACTTTCTCCCCTCTCCAGGTCAGCCAGGGGTGGGGGATCCCCCCTTTCACTCCTCCTCCTCTGCCTTTCCTAAGCTCTTCCGCCCGACCAGACCGCTGCTCCCACCTCTTCTCCCCGGATCTAGGCTGATTACACCATCATCAGTGCTTGTCTTTGCTGCTTCCTGCTCTGGAGCCGTTGGTAGTGCCTGCCCTGTGCGCCATGCAAGCCACTCCTTATCCCTCCGCGCACCGCTACCCGATTCTCTGGGGCTGCTCAGGCACCCACTGCTCACTGGAGCCTCACACTGGAAACTGACAATGGCACTGCCGCTGGTTGAGGCTGCACCCTAGGCAGCTGCCTGATTTGCCTAGTGGCAGTGCCGGCCCTGCTGGCAGTGTCACTTTAAGTAATTACTAATAAATGATGAATGAATGCATGAATTATATTAAATAGGAGCCTTTTATTTTAGCCTCCAATAACACACTGAAAACCTGATATACTACAGTAAGGCTGGTATCAAGAACATAAGTCCTGAGAAGGTAAATTGTTCCTCTCTATGTATTTATGAGGAGATTTCGCAAATTTGGCTGGAATTAACTTTTATTTTGTCATAGTTATCTGCACCCATTATATATCTACACTCTACCTAAACACCCAAAATACTTCCCCAAAACTTCAATCATGTCTCACAGGCTAGGTGCCAGGTCTCCTAGTTTCCGATCTGTAATGTGGAAGGGTCCAGTCTGCAATGCCTGTGTCCTTTCCTGGCTACATGGAGCTGCCCATTAGCTGACCGAAGAGTCCATCACTGGGTCAACACTAGAGTTCTCACAAGCCTCCCTAATTGATGTTATGATGAGGGACAGATATGACACAGGTGAACTGAACTGTAGAGAGTGCTGAGGGGAGCTTCTGGTCACCGTTACTAGAAAAAGGACAGCAGGGGATTAAGTGACAACAGATTCAGGTCAATTTGTCTGGGTTTTAGAGGGTTTAAAAACACAGATTGGGAAGGTGTGGCATCAGAGGGACAAGATACTGCACCTCCTGGTAGCTATATGCATTGACAGTTTTTGTACCAGACACTGCTTTTTAGGCTACTTCTCGGAGAATATAAAAACTGAGGCAGAGCAGCACAGAAACACCCTAGGACAGTAAATACTTATAACCCAGGTATAGTCTCAATATGTCTGGGAGAGTCAAGCCTTTGAGGCTGAACGAGAAAAAAACATCTAGTGTATGGCCAGCTTTACTGGTGCCTGCCGACCATTGTGGGAAGTAGGACTGAATTTCAGCTGTATTTTAAGTTACTAACAGTTTTTGGTGACAAGTGTACTTTAAATATTTAGCCAAGGTTATTTTATGGGGTTGGTATTAATATGAAAGGCTGGATTATATCAGATAATATCTTCTATGTCGATACCTAAATTGAAGTTAGTATATTCTAGGACAGTAGTGTTTGTGAAGGGCCCATATTTAAAGATCGCTCAGCAAGTGAAAAAGAAATTGCTAATTATCAGAGCATTAAATTGCAGCTCCTGCTGTAGTTTCCTTGAGTTTTCATTTAAAGTTCAAAGCGCACCTTCTAGAGGGTAGATCATTAATATGCTAATTCAAGATAAGGGCATTTTTCAATGTAATGACGATATTTTCTAAAGGCAAAAGGTAAGTGCAGGAAAAAAGTAAGTTATAAAGGCGTCCTTACTGCAAAAGCTGATCTTTGCTAACAATACTAGTAATTGTTACAAGTAATTCAAAGCATCTTGAGAAATTGTTGGGCAGTGAAAGGAGGAATAATAATTCCTTACCAGAGTTGACCGTACTTTGCACATTCAGTTCACTTTTCACTACCATATGAAAGTAGATGTAAGCCCTAAGTGACTGAATATTTAGTCTGCTATAGCATTGTGTATCATAAACAAATGCCATTTTTTTTTAAATTATTTAATAAAATACCGTTCTTGCCTTTTGTCACATATCAGCAATACTGATCTCCTTCCACCTCATTTAGCCATGTCCCTGCACTTTGTACCTGCGCAGTTTTTACTAAAAGAGAACACCTGTTTGTAGATACAGTATATGCAGATGATTAATAATTGTTGCTTCATTCTCTCCTAACAACATCAAAGCACACCACTCTAACAGAAGAAGGCAATCATGAGGTCACATTATTGTGTCAGAGGATGAAAAATGTCATAATGTGATAACGACATAGTCGCAATGCCCTTTGTGACCCTAATAGAAGTTTAGCCTGGTGGACTTTATGTTCTGGATAATTCCCCCAAGAAGTCACTATGTAGCAGTTCAGGTGCTCTGTGCATTCATCATGTCCCAAGCAAGGTGCTCCATATAGTTGACATGTCCCTGGTGAGGTGCCTAGTGTGCTCATTTGTGTATTTGGTGGCTTGTCCCGTGTGCCTGGCAATGCTCCAAGTTGAGTGCCCCCCAAGCTGACAGAGGATATGCACTCAGCAGTGTTCCTGGGACAAGGTCCCTTGTGCTTGGCAATGTTCCTGGAGTAGGATCTCAGATGCTCTTAGCTGTGTCCCTGGGAGAAGGTTCCTTATGCTCAGCAACAGTCCTGGTGTAGAATCTCAGATACCCTTAGCATTGAGAGAAGCTGCCTTTTGTTCAGCAATGTTTCCGTTGTGGGATCTCAGATACTCTTAGCAGTGATCCTGGTAGTAGGCCTCTACTTCTCAGCAAAGTTTCTAGTGGAGGATTTCAGATACTCAAAGCAGTGTTCATGGGAGAAGGGCTCAGTGCTTAGCAATATCCTTTGTGTAAGATCTTGCATACTGTGAGCAGTCTTCCTGGGACAATGTCCTTTGTACTCAGCAATGTGCCTGGTGTAGGATCTCAGATACTCTTAGCAGTGTTCCTGGTAGAAGGTCCCTTGTGCTCAGCAATGTTCCTGGTGTAGGAATTTTAGATACTCTTACCAGTGTTCCTAGGAGAAGGTCCATTGTGCTTAGCAATATTCTTGGTGTAGGATCTTACATACTCTCACCAGTGTTCCTGGGACAAGGTCCATTTTACTCAGCAATGTTCTTGATGTGGTATCTCACATGCCGCCAACTGTGTTCCTGGGAGAAGGTTTGTTATGCTCAGCAATGTGCTGAGGAGACTGTACAGCAGCTGTTTTTCACATGTTGCGCAGCTCTGTGACAGAAATGTAAAACCCCCAACACCTTGGAATCCCTAGCACTGATATTCCGTTTTGGTGCTAAGGGCTTATCACCGAGATCTGTGCTCAGTCTTCTTTACATAGAGGTCTTAATTGTCACATACCATTGTCCAAAAAGGGAGCATAAATTAGTATTTTTGAACTAAGGTAACTGGAAAAGAGAAAGCCTATGTGAAGGATAGCAATAACTGTTGGCTGCACAGATTTTATGTTTAATTCAGTTGTCTTAAAGATACACAAGCACAAATTTAAATATACATACAAATAGGAACAATGTGAGGCCTTGCAAAATATAACAGCTCAAGGCTACTTAGCATGTAAATATATAAGTGTACAACTGCTGAACACATTGTAACCAGATCTAGCATCAGATCCAAGCCCTGTACCTGGGAATGGCGTGTATGCATTTGACATATTATGAGAAGAAAAGGGAGGGGTGGCGGTTTGCATGGTAAAAGTGGGGGATACTCAGAAAGAAGGAGCAGAGAACCATAAGGAATAATAATAGTAGGATAGCAAATAGAGGAAAGGGAGATAAATAACACAAGAGGGTAGAAGTGTGTCACTGACTTCCAAGGGCATATGTTAAAAAGGATATGTGGTAAAAAATATATAAGCCTTCCTGGGCCTAATATTAGTGAGGCATAAGCATTAGGTAGGTAGGCTGCTGTTGCCAGGCCGAAGAACAGGAAAAACAAAAGGGGTTATCATGGCCCTCAGGTGGTAGGGGGAGCAAGAAAGTCTTTTTGACTGTTTATACGCTATCCAGGTTAGCCAGGTTGTGTAGAACTTATCAATGGAGTCTTGGTAAATGGCTACCAATTGTTCCATGTACATTATGTCATTTAGTATATCTAGCCACTGTGTGAGTGAAGGAATATATGTAGACTTCCATTGCCTAGAAATATTGCATGTCTCAAAGAGGAAGAAGCTAAGGATATTTGCTGCACAGATTTTGCTACTTCAGATGTGAAAGAGGTGACTGTTGCTCTTGGTATTCTGCAATAGAGTGAGGGAATTCCCTTGCAGTGCATTGTGTCCAGACAATCAATCTGAAGTGAGTTTATATGAATAAAGTATGACAGAATGCATTTCTTTTTTACTGCTCCACTATATATAAGACTTGCTCACACTTATGTTTGCAGGGAATAGTTCACTATTGTCTGTTATAAGGTGCAGATAGAATAAATGTTGTGACCTTTCTCTAAAAAGCATTGTCTACTTTCATAACATAGACTGGCTTTACATGTCAGTATATTTCCACGGCAGTTTTGTTGTGTGAGCCATTAAACAGGGAGCAGGATTTCCCCCGGGGTATTGCTATAAGAGAAACAGCAGATGGTTAAGCCCTAAGGCAGATTCCCTTTCTGTTACTCACCCTTTGGAATTAACTGAGATATACAGAACAATTTCTCACTGGCATTCACTGCTCTATAGCTAGTTGAGTGTATATAGCTCTGAAACACAGCAGGATTGTACAATCACATGCCTGTAGTTAAACAGGCTCATTTTAACGTGCAACCATGTTGCATTTCATGAACCTCATGACACCATGATATACTAACATGTGAATAATGAGTTCAAAGATACTGTTAACTTGTGAATTGCTAGATTATTCCGTTCAAATATAAATGTTCTACCTACCGGATACCGCACTGTGTTACTGCACTCATGTTATCATAGGTTACTGTGAGTGTTTCAATAGGCCAGCCTTATTTCTAACAGGCTGCCAATGTACCACAACAGACTTTTTAATTTACATACACTTTTTTTTCTTAATTACATGACACTGCAATGCACAGATGGTTCACATCTGTGGTTTGTGGTACTCTACAACGCAGGTTCATTGGGGTGTTTTGTGGCTGTGAATTGGGGCTGCCATTTAGAATGAATGACACTGCAACACACTGCTTGTACTGTTCTGCAATTCAAAGCACATTTTTCCATGTGATACAGCAACACGACGATGTAAATCCAGCCTTTATTTTCTACACATTCTTCATTTTCTCTATGATCATTCATTACCTTTTCTCTTGATTTTCATGATTCTTCTTTTTTCTGTGTTGTAGCCCTTGCTACTTTTGCCAATGGTTTCCATGAATGATGTGCATACACATGGAGTCTGTATGTATACTTGCACAATGCAGTTTACAGTTGGCTCATAAGAGGAACTGTGCGAAAAGAGAAAATTGTATTTAGCATTAGAATTTGAGAAAAAAAAATAAAATACAGGATATTAGTGTATAGAAGTGTATGCAAAGCCAAAAACTTTCTTTATAGTTGTGCAAAGAGTAGGGAAGAATTAGGCCCTTTCCAACAGGCGGCCAAGCAAGTCAGTTTTTCAGGCAGATCTGATCAGAAGCCCAATGCTACCCTATGGGAATCTGGATCTATATAGACATGCATCCGTTTACATGCAATTATCCCTGACTCCGTCTAGGTCTGGAAGAAAAAAATGGAACAGAGTTCTGTTTTGGTGGACCTGACCATGACGGATTACAGGTAATCTGATGTAAACAGACACATGTCCGTTTGCGTCTGACTCCCCATAGCCCTAATATGGGTCCGTACAGCTCAGGTTTTACCCCCAGTGCAAGATGGAGGGAAAAACTGAACGTATGCGGATGTCACAAAGGTGACATCAGTTCTGTTCTGCTTCGATCAACAGGAGATCTGGGCACAGATCCCCTGCTGATCGGAATGGACACCGCCCATGTGAGAGGGCCTTAGACCTTCTTTTGGATTCTTACTGCTACCCAGAGCATTGTTGGGGAGATTTGCCATCACTTCCTATCCTGCTGACCATGGTTTCACAAATGCTGTTGGAGCATTCCCCTCTCTTCCTGCATAATAAAATGTCAGAAGGCTAGGAAGTGAGGGAGAAAACGGTGTCCTAGATTGGAGTATAAACCTGACAGGGTTTCTAATTTTTCCCCCATGCTATCCAAAAAAAAATAAATTGCTTAACATACACTTTAATAGAAGGAAAAGCAATAAAATCACAACAGTTGTGTACTTTGTCAGAAAAAGCAAAGAGATGAAAGGTTTTGTGTTTTCTTCAGTGTTTGGGAAAATTTATTTGGTGTGGAGCTCCATATCATGCTGGCTGGTTACAAGGAAATAGATTACCGGTGGCTGAATTCCCCTAAAGGTAGTAAACGCAATCCCATACAGCTAATAATTAACATTCAGCAGCTCTGCTAATGCGTAATCCGTAATCCAATGTAGTTTTTTTTTCAGCATAATTTCCACAGAGTAACTCTAGAAAACAAGGAGGTGAAAAAGCAATTGCATCGATTAGACTAGATTGGTGTCATGGTCAGGTAGATATTTAGGATTAATTTCATTCTAAATTGAACTTTGGATGAATATCAGCATATTTGGAAATTCGGATGCATCTGAATTTCCTAATGGAAAAAGTAATGAATTAAAACTAATACAAATTTTTTCAGGAATTAACTGAAAACTGTTAGACAATCCCCCCCAGAAAAGCATGGGGTCCCGCTCAAAATTGATACCAGACCCCTTAGGTCTGGTAGGAATATTAAGGGGGATCCCAAAGCCAAAAAAAAAGTGCGAGGTCCCCACGAGCAAATGGGGTCTTGCTCCACCCCTTTGATTATATTCCGTGACAGCTCTCCGTCTCCTAATGGAATGCAAAAAAAGGTGCTCCGTTCCTTTGTTTATAATCAGGAGCAGAGCTGGCGCTTGCGGCAAGAGTTTTTTGGGTGTGGACCGGGCGGCTGGGATTTTTTCTTAGGGCGAGCATCGTGATTGACGGGGATTTACATCGCTGGACAATGTGATTCATGATGGATTTACTTCGTGGAATTTTTTCTTTTTTTAATAAAGAATCTGTGTGCTGTGTTTTTTTTTTCAACTAATAAAGGACTTTACAAACTGGTGCAGTGTGTTTATTTACTATTTTACGGTGTATTTGGTGAATGAGTAGGGGTAAAATTACCACTTACTCATTCACAAAGGGGGGTGGCGTTTGGGTTTCAGATTCAGATAAGCCCCTCTGTCCGCATAACCACCGGGTTGTCGGGAAGAGACCCTTGTCTCCCTCTGGTGAAGCAGCCTCCCCATGCTGAGGGCATGTGGCCTGTTATGGTGCGGGGGGGTGGACGATCCCTCCACTTTTTCTGCTCTGCCAGGCCGCTGCTCGGATTAAGAGTCTGGTAAGAGATACTTTAAAAAGTAAAAGAGAGTCTGGTAAGAGATTTTGGGGGGCCCCACACTTTTTTGGCATTGGGGTCCCCCTAAAATTCCTCTCAGACCTAAAGGGTCTGGTATGAATTTTGGGGGGCACGCTGCTTTTTTAAATGCAAAGAACAAGAAGTTGCGCTAGGAGTGCCAGCCGTAAGATCACGGCTGGCTCCGCCCAGCTGTCAGAAGCAGGCTGTTGGCCGGCCGCTCGGCCAGCTTCGGCTTTCAGCACGGCCCACTTGAGCCGATGCATATGCGTTAGGCTCGACTGAGCCGCTCGGCCACGTTCAGGAGCTGTACGGGCTATAGTGAATAGCCCGTACAGCACCCCTTCGGTTCTACTGAACCGAAGGGGTCCTGGGGCCGAAGCTAGCCGAAGGATCGGCCGAAGCTACGGCTAGATCCTTCGGCAGCTTCGTGAATAGACCCTTATGTGTAAATAATGACCAGCTGCAGCAATGTGCAATCAGAACCACAGTGAAGTCTATAATATGCTGCTCTTGGTATGTGAAATAAAGAAATGGGTGAATAAATTGCCTCTGTCACCTCAAAAACAACTGTGTATCATATATTAATATGTGACCATGAGCTATTGTATATAATCTCTTAGATTTTTCATTAATGAATGAATTCAATTAATACAGTGATTCCTTCTGTAATTAATGATTTCCGAAAAGCCTGTGTGAGCTCTTACTGTGCAAATCCTCTCTTGTGTCCTTAGATTGGCGGAATGTGTGTGCGTCTTATGGAGCAAATCCCTATCGCCCGACGCCCGGGACATGCAGTTTTGGGCGCCGGGGGTGAGTAGTTTTTTGTACATTTAGCCCAGCTCCGGACAAGCAGAACTAAATGTACAGTGGGAGCCGCTGCTCGTTTAATACAAGTGATCTAATCAGATCACTTGAATCAAACCGAGCGGCGGCGGTGATCGTGTCTGGGGCCCCCCGCCGTGGTTTTCGGGGGCCCCCGCTCCTCTGGGGGACCCGTGACCACGACATAGGAGCTCACCATAGAGCCACTAGAGCAGACGAAGAACATCCGTTCTTCGTCTGCTCTGTGTGATCACAGAGACTGTGGCGCTGTAATCACAGCGCCACCTGTCTCAGCTGTCACTAACTACAGCTGCTGTGCGCCTTACGGATAGTTTTAGTGAGCTAGGCTTGGCCTAAATTTACTAAAGACAAAAAGCACAGGCTGGAGTTTTACTGCATAAATTAGGATACTGCAGAGTACACCTCCACTACACTCCAGCAATAGAGTTACAATTCTCCACTGCTAACATGAATAGGTTAAATCATGATCCATAGTACATAACATGTAGTTGTACTATGGATCATTTAAAGTCACCTGTCCCTTTAAGAAAAAGTATCAGTAATTGGTATCGGCAAGTACATGAGGGGATGTACTTGTACTTTTACTTGTACTTGGGCCTGAAAAAGTGGCATCGGGACATCCCTACTGCAGAGGATAAAGCATTGTAAAATGACTGACCTAACTGACTCGATAATCTCTATCTATACAGTTTTGTCAGCTTTCCCTGTAACAGCTTCCAATTCACTAACACTATGGCTGCTCATTGCCCTCCACACTTTTATAGTGAAGAGGCTGACTTATTCAATTCCCCCTTTTTGGTCTTTATAACACTGCTGGACATAGTTCAAAGAATTCTCTTAGGACATAGTAGCAGAGATCCCAAACCTGATACCTACCCCCATGACATGCCTAGATTGTACACTGAGCTGCATATGTGCAGCTGACTGTACCATTATCACAAAAAATGCTAGCGTGCAGATTATAAGCCTTTATGGCAGAAAAGACTTACCTGTTTGCATTTTTTTTTACATTAGTGTTTAGCTCAGCTTTATTATAAGCTTTATAAGTACCTCTTAATAAGTTTAAAACTTCTGTTTACATTTTGTGTGAATAAGGTATCACTTAGGTCCAAAAAACCCGTGTAGAATTCAGTTATATAGTACGGCATGCCCAAATAACTGGTATTTCTTAAAATAGATGGCCAGTCTCCAACAATAAAGATTTTATTATCTCATTCATTACTTGTCCTATTAATCGATCCATTACCCCTTCATTAATTTGTTGCTAAACATCTTTGTTTGGTGTGGTGTATTCGGTCATATGAGCTGCACTGCCTTTTAAGTGCTTCTTCCTCTTCATGCATTGGGTGGGTTCTAATGCAACTGGGAGGGGTAGGGAGGAAAAAATGAAACCTTTTTGTATTAGTTTATCTCCCGTCATCAATGGAAGTATTTTAGAGGCTAACGTCACTGCTGAGTCGAATGCGGGTGTCAGAGACCTGCTGCTTCTGCGCATGCGCCAAGCCGGGGTTCCCGTAATGGGCATGTGCGCATGCGCGCGCCAAGGACTGTCCGAGGAAGTGACACTCTCCAAAAGACTCACAGGAAGTGATGCTCTCCAAAAGGCTCACAGGAAGTGACACTCTCCAAAAGGCTCACAGGAAGTGATGCTCTCCAAAGCATTTTCTTCCCTATTTAAACCCAGACTCCTTGCAACTGGGAGGGGTAGGGAGGAAAAAATGAAACCTTTTTGTATTAGTTTATCTCCCGTCATCAATGGAAGTATTTTAGAGGCTAACGTCACTGCTGAGTCGAATGCGGGTGTCAGAGACCTGCTGCTTCTGCGCATGCGCCAAGCCGGGGTTCCCGTAATGGGCATGTGCGCATGCGCGCGCCAAGGACTGTCCGAGGAAGTGACACTCTCCAAAAGACTCACAGGAAGTGATGCTCTCCAAAAGGCTCACAGGAAGTGACACTCTCCAAAAGGCTCACAGGAAGTGATGCTCTCCAAAGCATTTTCTTCACTATTTAAACCCAGACTCCACACCTACTCATTGCTGGATTGTCTCTTCAACCGCCCTGACATCTCCTGATCCTTGTTTCCAGTACCATTGATTATCGACCCGGATTTACTTTGACCTTGTTTGCCTGCAGCCTGCCTTTGACCTCGGAACGTTTGACCATTCTTGTTTGCCTATACCCTTGACCTCGGATTGCTTCACTGGACTGCCTAACCTTCTCCTTTTGTACTTGCTCTGCCTGCTCGGTGTGACCTCGGCCTGTTGACCTCAGATATCAAGATTTACAAGACCCTGCAGCAAAACCAAGGAGTGGCCTGCACGGTGGAACCGCCTCTGGCCCTCCTGCCACTCACTGTCTATAAGGACTCTGTCCCCAATACCAGAGTCCCTAGGACACGAGCTGCAAGGGAAGCCTCCTCCTACATCCAGTCTCCGCACAGGTACGTGATAGCGGGGGACACAGTGCAGAGTGCCGACAGTACTAGAAATTGAGCAGCTGGTCTGTGATGTTTTTCATTGTCATCATCGTCACCTTCAACACATTAGAAAGGTCAGGGAAAAGTTTTAGGATCCCTAGTTCCAAGCTGTTGGGTCTGTACCATGCAGTCATTCTCATCAATACCCTCTTCCATCTCCCAGCATTCCAGCAAAATAAAATGATGTACTAAACTCTAATGTTCGCTCTTTACTTTCCTCACCACTTTCCATAACTTGGTAAGTGCTGCTTTCAACATATAAATGAGGGTTATGACATGCCCCACTTCTCCTTACTGATATATCTGGTGACCTGTGTCTTGTGCGCTTAGTCACCTGGGCAGGGCATTTACCTCCTCTTGAGACTTCAGCCCTCATGCCTCTTGAGGAATCTTTTCACAATCTAGTAGACAAACAGGGAGCAGGGATAATTTCCCCAAATTGTAAAGCAGTAATGATTTACTGTTGGAGACAGGACAATAGCTTAACCTACAAATGTATAATTATTCCTCCTTATGAGATGAAATACAAAATGACAGTGTTTATCTGTGTAGGTGCTGTTTTTAGAAGGTAGTATGCACTAGGCGGTCTTGCTGTTGGAGATGAGGAGTGAGACCAGGAGGATTAAGTTGAGGTGAAGGACACACATCTGTACATTGAGCTCATTCTGCCCAGTAATGGAGGTGTCCCAAAATGTATCAATTGCTCCCTGGGAGCAAACAGGTTAGCAGTAACAAACTGATATGTGAATGATATGTACTACACCTGACCATGGGTAAAGCTCCATATGTTGGCAGTGATATGGCTCTGGGCACACACTGAAAGATCAAGGGTCTTTCGCACATTGCCAGTAAGTAGTTGTGCAGTGCAAGGACAGCCTTGGTGGTCCGGGACTTTTCAATGTGCCATGGAACATTCCATAAGTTGGCAAAAGAATTTAGAGGACTGGCAATAGTAGGATCCAGGAGGAGAAGCTAGAGAGGAACAAGAAGTGTGTCATTCTTGCTTCTTCTGTTTGTGATAAATTCTAGCCCTCAGATAGTGGTGGTGCTTGCTGGCTTTGTCTAATGTGGTTTTGCTGATAACGTTACATATAGCGGATAAGAGAGGACACATCCAAGGCTTAGATTGTACCTAAAAACATTGCAGAGGATGAAAAAGTTGTAATTTCCAACACGAAAAAAGAGTTCATGATCAGGGATTAAATTGCACTCCCATCACCCAAACTTTGTGGAGCCCCACACTTTTCAATTTGCACACTGGGATGTGGCAGCAAGATTAGTGCTAGACAAGCTTGACTCAGATGTCTTCTCTCTCATTTTTTGTGATTTGCCACTTTTCACTTTTTCTCCTATACATGCATAAAAAAAATGACCTACTGCTCCAATTTGGGAGGCCTTTTTTTTCAGGTCTTTTTTATATGAGTGTCACCACTGACACCACCTCTATTGCTTGTGAAGCGTGCAGTGCCCTGGGAAGTGAAGAATGATTTTGTGATGTGTTTTCCCCTAATTATCTGCAGCTTCCGATCCGATTTCTCTTTCAATACTGATTTCAGCTTCTGATCCTGTTTGTCCATCTGTATTATCTTTAAACTAAATTTGTATCTGTTTTTATGTACTGCCACTCTGTTTCTATCTTTCTGTTGCTGTCAATCTAGGCAATCCCACGGGTTACATACTTGGAGTTGCCCTGCCACACAAGTCCCTCAATAGTTTGTACAGCCTTGGCAAAGACCAGACACTCTCAACCTTTAGATCCTTGATCCTTACATGATTGGAGATGTAATCCTGTTTTGGAAAGGTATATTTCTATGCCCTCTGTAAAAAGGTTAAATGCTGAGCTCCAGGCAGATGGGAAAAAAAATCTATAAATGTACTTACATATTCTGTATTAAAAAAAATATTAAAGTATATCCAATAGCAAAGGGTCAGAGTTTGTATTGCTGTCTGTGTGTTCTCATTGCTGAGATTTTTCCTTACTTTCTGTTCAAGAGATACAACAGGTAAGGAAAGGAAATTTCCTCAAAATGTGGGGACATTTCTATGTCTGTGTTACCACTTGAGACAAAGTGGTAACACATTCTTCATTCTTTTTCTATTTGTTCTGGAAACTATTGCCACCAGGACAGAAAGTGATGGGAAATACAAAATGTTACGGTTGACATCAGAACAGGAATTGATGGGAATTCTTCCCCTCACTTTGGAGATATTTCTTCTCAATTCCTGTTATAGCTCTTGGCCATGAAGTAAAGGGGCACAGATAGCAAAAATGATGCAGGCAGGGGTTTTACCTATTCCCTACTCTATTAAAGTAAAATAAATTAAAAGAAAGAAAAAAAAAAATATTTGGCTTTTAATATACCTTAATTGGGTTTTTTAAACACAGCTGGTGTAATTACCTGCATTTGACTTGGTACCAGCAAAGGCGGCTCTAGATTTTGTGACTCAAACGTGAGCCCTCCACATACACCTATAATGAAACAAAATGTTAACGATAATTAAAAATGAAATGTATAAATGGCATATACTTAAATCCCAGCAACTAGGAATTCACAGCTCCTAGAGCTAGAATTTTTTTTTCTCTCTCTTATCTAATTCTACAAATATCTATACACCAAATGCTGGGTATAGATAAATAGTGTATGGCTGACTCCTCAATATCCTTGCTGCTGCCTCCTAAATATGAAATAAAATCAGTGTGTTAAGGAGAAAGAAACCAACTTTGTTTATAGAACATGTTTAATGTGCCAATTTCTAATGAAAAGATTTTGAGAACAAGCATCTTTTTTGCACGAACAGATCAAAAATAAAACAGGAAAAAATGGATAACAGATTATTTCCTTAATAGTGCATGCCACATAACAGGGATAAAGTGCAATATTGTTTAAGTAATATCAAATAAATAACTCTGCTTCTTGTATTTAACAAGAACAAACTTATATAACAAATATAAATAACTTAAATACCCAACAAAAAAAGTTTCAAAATGCCCGTGTGGTGCTCACCCCCTAAGGAGCCGCTGGAATAAATTGGTCTCTCTGTTCCACCTCTGTGATAGACCTCTTGCAATGGATACACAGCACACCAGCACACCTGTTGAGGTTTTGATAAGCTTTAGTAGACAGTGATATACTAACTGGATAAAGGTATAAGCAATTGACATGACAATTAATAATGACATATAACAGAAAGCGCTATTCTGATACTACTACCCATCAGAACTTCCTCACCATACGGAACTGGTTGTAAAGACTCTCCTGACGAGTGGTGAATGTATGTGTACAGTCTCAATCCGAGCAGACCTGGGTCTTAAACCTACTGGCCAGTGGTATAGAAGTTGACTTGAATATTATAATAGGGTGGCCAGCGGCCTCTTACCCGTCCTGGTGTTGATGACTCTGGGTTGGTCGGCGAGAAAGCAGGCGTCCCCGCCTTCTCCAGCTGACTTTCCTGGATCCACACACCAACTTGGATCAGGTGCACAGCAGTTGTTGACCTCAGATATCAGCAATTAATTCCTCCTGGGTTTAATTCAGCAGTCTCTGGGTTCTGGCGTCAATGGAAGTGTTGGCCTCCGCGTCTTTTCACTCATTCAGTCCACCGCTCGCTATCTCACTAAATTAGGTGGCACCTTCACTCTCAGTCCGGGACGATCTTTCTCCAGCCAGGGAGTAGGTAGTGTCCCCTCCTGCCAGGTAGTAATCACACAGCAGGATGCAGTTAAATGTAGTCCTTCTCTGGCTGCATACTTCCATTCCCACAAGTCTCTACCGCAGGGAGCCCGGGCTTTAGCAATTAACTCTTGACAGGAAAGAATGCCACAACAGCATAATGGCTAAACCTGGGCTACACCTGAAACACTACAAACTTAAATAACAATAAATAATTTCAATAACAAAAGGGAAGAAACACTAAGCGTTAACACTGAGTTTTGCCCAAGGGAAAAGTCCCCCCCCCCCCCCCCCCCCCCCTCCCCCCTTTGTTTGT
>NW_017306436.1:1446030-1461232 GCF_000935625.1 Nanorana parkeri | reverse complement strand
CAGTCCTGATTGGTTCACTTGTTTTTGGTCCAACAGGGTATTCTGTCTGCTGCAAAAAATGCAATGTATTAAACTCAGATGTATTGAACTCAGATAAGAAAAACACCCCTTGCAATGGGGCTGCACCTCACACTCTATGGGTTAACTTATTTTTGTCTATAGGATGTGAGTAAAGGACTTTAACTTACCTGATCCCTGCTCCCGCTGACTCCTAGATCAGAACTCGCAGCCTCTTCTCCCCTGAAATCCTTCAGTAGGAGGCCCGCTGATGTCGTCATGTACAATGCAGGGCCCTTAGCCCTGTATTATATGTGAGGACACAGAGGGACAGTCCACAAGCAAAAGCAGAGAGGAGAGTGCTGACTGCCTTGGGAGCTGGGATCAGGTAAGTAAAAAACCTCTTTACAATACTTCTAGCCATAAATGAGCAGTTGGAGATTCAGTAACCTGGAGCTTCCATCAGCAATAATCTTTCACTCCTCTAATGCTATAAAATGATGAAAGATGACATTTGATTGGTTTCTAGATACTTTGCACTTTATTATCTTTGTGCTTACTTATTACAATTCAATTTCATTTTTACTAAGTAATGAAACAATGTGCAATTCATCCCCTTCTTAATACAGGACAGGGTTCTACTTGCTTTGTTTACAGCAGCCTGGCACTGCAAGCTATTATTCAATCTGCGGTCTGCAATGACCCCCAAATCTTTCTCCATTTCTGACTTAACTAGTGGCATACCCATAATTGTATAACCCATTTGCCTATTTTTAACTCCAAAGTGCATTACTTTGCATTTATCGACATTAAACCTCATCTGCCATACAGTTGCCCACTCCCCTATTTTACCCAGGTCCTCCTGTAATGTTATAATGTCTAAGTCCGTGTCTATTACCCGCCCAATTTTAACAAATACCGTGCTAAGATTTTTTTATTATGAGCCAACAAATGGACAAAAATGTGAAAAGATACATTATTCACTTTTTAGGTTGATTTTTTTTTTGTACATACATAGCCTTTACCTTTTACAGCCAGAGTCTGCTGACTGTTTCTGTCAAAGTGCCTCTGTCTGTGTGAAAGCTGTGTATTCACTCTTAGAATTTTGTTCAAAAACTATTGTTTTTGGAACATCCAGTCCATTTGCTAAAAGTTAATGGGGTCAAATCAATTACCTTTTTTGACCATAGTGATGAAAAAAGTCATAGGATCTGGATGGAACAGTTTCTTCTATATATATGAAATTCTAACAATAAATTTGATTTTTTTTCCCCAGGAAACTCCATGTGTTCCAAAATCAAATGTTAAAGTCAAATTAAATTTCAAACAGCATTCATCAAATCTCTGACAGCATTATCGAATGCTCTCACAAGATTTTTTATAAGAACATTCGTATGAAAAACTAACAGTGTATACCCAGCATGAGGCACAATGACAGTTTACCTGGCACTAGCTTGTTGGTAGGGATGTCCAGATACCAGTTCAGATACCAGTGCCAATACATTTTCACGAGAACTACCAGGGTTGCAGCGGTTGCAGCTAGGACCTGGCTCTGGCGCTCCACCACTGTCCTGAAATCATTAGTCTGTATTGTTTTAGAAAAACTGTCACATGACAATAAACAAAAATGTATCAGTACTTGTATCTGTGAGTACTTGGACAAGTATTAGTACTTGTACTTGAAAAAATGGTATCGGTGCATCCCTTTATTTATAAAAACAAATCATACCATAAAACAGGGATGCACAAATCCCAGGAGCTCGGTATGCTCCTTAAAAATCACAGCTGACTCCTAACTTTTTAATTTTTCTCTAGTCTAGTCTTGGAGTTCGAAAAGTATCTGTACTTGTAATTGTACTTGTACCGAGTACAGTACTTGGTATCAGTGCATCCCTACTTGTTGGTAAACAATGTCATGTGATTACTGTGACATAATAACATAGTTCCTGATTGCTGTATCTGACAGGTCTGCTTGTGCTTTAAATCTTCCACTTGTCTGCCTAATACACACTACCCTCTCCCTTTCTACACAACATAGGAAATGGGTGCTAGAGACAATGCTATAATAGAGAGGCCCCCAAACTCGCAACAAAACTTTGCGATACTGAATGCAGGTAGTTGATCCCTCATTATAAGCTGACCTTGCTGCAGGTCAGGTCAGTTTAAGGTGACACTAAACTCAGGAATTAAACCTTAAAAATGTATTCAAGTACCTTAATTATTAACAAAATTTTACCTTATTTGTGTATCACTCATCTGTAGATTTTCAAATCATCTCTGAATTGGTGCTGACACTGTCCTTCCTTCTGGAGGGTGGCTACTTTTGTTCTCCATGGCCCCTGCGTGTGTTGTAAAGGCACCACAGCTGCAAGCTCACTCCTAGGATGGACTACAATCTCAATACAAATTAGAAAACTAAACCTGAGATTGTAGTCCATCACGGGATCGAGCTTGGAGCGATGTCTACTTTACAACACGCACAGGGACCATGAAGAAGAAAAGTAGCCACCCTCCTGAAGGAAGGCCAGTGTCAGCACCAATTCAGAGATGATTTAGAGTATCTACAGCCGAGTGATGCACTAATAAAGTACAGTTTTGTTAATAGTTAAGGTACTTGAATACATTGTTAAGGTTTTATCCCTGGGTTTAGTGTCATTTTAGGTTGCCATAAAATTCAGGCTCCCATAAATTGACTTATACCTACTACATACATTTACTAACATATACAGAATAATAAACATTAAAAATGTTCTACAGAGGAATACATAACTTTCCCTACCAATATTATTGGGGTGTGGTTCCCTGTAACACATATATAATTTTGAGTTGCTTTATGATATATATTCTGTTTGGTAAAGACTTCTGCTATTGTATACTGTTCATAACATGATACAACAGGTTTTGTCATCCTCTGCTGAGATGAATGGCTCCAGGCTTCTTCGGATACGAGTTGAGGCAACCCCTGTAGCAAATTTTGCACCGAGGCTCCGGTGTTTACAACATGCATTGTCAATATGTATTGTTACATAAAAACATAGATGTCAAAACATGAATGCTCTCTGCCTGTTCAAGGTATAAATAATAAATGTTTCTGATAATAAATAAAGATCTCAGTATTGTTTTGTATACACTGTGTTGTTGTTTACTCTATTAGTACTCAATGTGATTAAATTTTTTTAAAGTGTCTGACTCTAGAGTGTTAAAAACATAACCTTTGACAGGGTATTATAAAGTAACATAAATCCTGGAAACTCTAACCATATAATTAAATCAGGTAATTAAATACCAAAGTAACTGAGCAAATACACCAAGGGGATGGTTTATAAATCATTCACCTTGGCATACACCTGTCAAATGCCGTTCACACAGCATTCTCGCCACTAGGTGGAGCCAAAAGCATGGGCAATTCTATGCTCCTTAACTCCATCTAGTGGCGAGAATGAGGTGTGAATGACATTCGGCTAGCATATGTTGGGGTGAATGATTAATAATTCATCTCCATAGCATGTGCAGAGGTTTTGATGTTCCACTGATGGATTAACGTCTTTGTGACAAGTTATAGCTGCTTCATTGCTACAAGTTATGACCCTTCTGTGGATTTTTCTCCTGTCCAGACATGCGTGAATGACTGTGCACACCACCTTGTAAAATTTTCTCAGTATAACAGGAACAGCGTCAGGGTAAAATGGCTTCTTCCTCATTCTGTTTTGGTATTCTATTTGCAGATGCTTGTTAGTGGTTTAGTAACAACTTTGGCCTTCCTTCTGCATTCTGTTACTTGTCAGCCAACTGCCCCATTCTTGCTGAATGCTGAACCAACTGCCCCAATCTGTGTCTGTTTTACAATTATGGCTGAACTTTGTCTGCCTTGGCCACAGCCTATTTATGACGCATGCTGTTTCCTATCAAATTAGGGCTTGTTCACGCCGAAAGCGTGTGCGTTCCAGAGCGGTAGCTGCTGGAACGCACCACCATCGCTGTGAAACTTCCCCCTGCGTTTAGGGTGGGAGGGGGGCGTGGTGATGCATTGTATTCAATGGCGCCGCTTCCCTGCCTGCAGTGCGATCGAACGCGTGGCAAAACGTTGCCAGCGTTCCGTTTAACTGCAAACGCAAAAAATAGGGCAAGCTCTATGTTTTGCGTTTGCGGGGGGAAGTTTCACAGCGATCGTGGTGTGTTCCAACAGCTACCGCTCTGGAACGCACTAGAGATGCAACAACTATTCGATTCAGTTGATTAAAATCGACGATGGAAAACGTCGTCGATTAGTAGCCGCGCACGCCACGCCCGCCGCACACGCTGCGGTCCAGCCCCCGGCTCTCCTCCAATCCCGGCGCTCCTTACATCTGGCCAGGCTGGTGCGGTCAGGTGTCAGCCGGGGGACGTTGACGATGGCTGGGGACGAGCTGGCATCCAGGCTGAACCAGCGGCTGCGGGCCCAGGATGAGGGTCTTCAATCCCTACACCAAGTTCAAGGAGTTCAGCAAATCAAAGAACTGGAGGGAATGTTCAGACAGTAAGTGCCCCGAGCACCCCGGAGCCTGGACTCCCCATCCTATGCACCCCATCCCACCATCATACTCGTCCTCTGCACCCCATTCCACCATCATACCCATCCTCTCCATCCCTGCACTCCATTCCACCATCATACCCATCCTCTCCATCCTTGTAGCCCATTTAACCATCATACCCGTCCTCTGCACGCCATCCCACCATCATACCCGTCCTCTGCACCCCATCCCACCAACATACCCGTCCTCTGCACCCCATCCCACCATCATACACGTCATCTGCACCCCACCCCACCAACATAACCGTCCTCTCCACTCCTGCACCATTCCACCATCATACCCGTCCTCTCCAATAACACCAGCTATAGAGGAATACATCAGATCCCAGCAATAATACATTATACAGCGGCGCAATGCAGAATACCAGCAGGTATAGAGGAACAACAAATCCCAGCAATAGTACAATATAGTATAATGTACTATTGCTGCGATTTGTTGTATTCCTCTGAAGCTGCTGGTATTCTGCATTGCACCGCTGTATAATGTTCTATATTGCACACGACACTGTCATATTCTGACAGCGTGGGAGATGGGAGTCTGCGCTTGTCGGTGGATCCCGGGATCAGGTGAGTATTAAAAAAAAAATTATTATTTTATGTTCCCGGCGACATTTTCGGGGACATAATTTGTCCTGGGATGGTCTCCCCAATCCGGGGACTGTCCCCGGAAATCGGGGACAGATGGTCACCCTACACAGGGAGCCCTCACTATTTACCAGGGAGCCTCCACTGGCCACCAGGGAGCCCCCTCTAACCACCAGGGAGCCTCCGCTGGCCACCAGGGAGAGACCCACCCCGGCGAGACCCGCATGCTGCCCCAGTGAGACCGCATAGCCCTGGTGTGCTGCTGAGTTCCCCAGGTCTGTACACCTGCTGTGCCCATTATGAGGGATTCCCACCATCCCTGTGCTGAGTTCCCCAGGTCTGTACACCTGCTTTGCCCATTATGAGGAGCTCCCACCATTCCTGTACTGAGTTCCCGGATTTGTACACCTGCTGGGTTCATTATGAGTAGTTCCCACCATCCCTGTGCTGAGTTCCTGTACACCTGCTGTGCCCATTATGAGGGGTTCCCACCATCCCTGAGCTGAGTTCCCGGGTCTGTACACCAGCTGTGCCCATTATGAGGGGTTCCCACCATCCCTGAGCTGAGTTCCCGGGTCTGTACACCAGCTGTGCCCATTATGAGGGGTTCCCACCATCCCTGAGCTGAGTTCCCGGGTCTGTACACCAGCTGTGCCCATTATGAGGGGTTCCCACCATCCCTGAGCTGAGTTCCCGGGTCTGTACACCAGCTGTGCCCATTATGAGGGGTTCCCACCATCCCTGAGCTGAGTTCCCGGGTCTGTACACCAGCTGTGCCCATTATGAGGAGCACCCACCATCGTCTGTACTGAGTTCCCGGATCTGTACACCTGCTGGGTTCATTATGAGTAGTTCCTACCATCCCTGTGCTGAGTTCCTGTACACCTCAGCACAGGGATGCATTAGTGAAATAAATGAACTTTGCACGATATTCTAATTATTCGAGTTTAACCTGTATATACAATGCTATTGGTGGTGCATTGTACTGTTCTATAAATACACTTGGTTGTTATCCGTGAGTATACGACTATGATGTATAAAGAAATGTCAACAAATATGCAAAAATGGAAAAAGTATGTCGAAAAAAATGCAGTTGTTGCCAATACCAGCCAATCAGGTTTAACATTTCATTTTATAGAAAAAGTGCCATATACTAAAAGGGCTGTTAATAATGTTGTTCCTATTACAGACTAGCATATCAGTCTACACAAATAAACAGATGCCCTAGGCTGCTACAGTAAGTAGTGGAAATTCAGGACTGGATTTGCAGTTTCTGGTGCCGGTATTGTTCTGCACAGAAATGTTAGGATTGGGTGCCAATACTCTTACTACAAGGTAAGTATCAATTCATAGTTTGTGTGAAAGCTTGTGCAACAGTGCTGGGATAAGGTGGTTGCATTGATGGTAAGTCAAAGGGTTTTGTCAATTTAATTTTTTTAAATTTCAGTTTTAAAAAAAAATATCTATATAATTTTCTTTATAAAAATATTTATTTTATAAATAAACATTTGAACATTTAATGCACAGTGCACCCATTCTGGATTTTTTAAAGAGAGCAAAGCAGTAGCTTTTCTTTTTGTGACTATGCACACTTTCATTTTACCTCCATGAGATCGATCCTGGATTTCACTAATCAGATTGTGTGTGGCTTCAGAATGGATAATATTTTAAAGATTTGCTCATAGCATAATTTAAATGTTCACATGTACCATTATCAGAGAACTCTAAACTAAACCCAGTGTTTACGAATAAATATACTTACAGGGTTATTCACCAAGCTGTCGAAGCTGTGTGAATTACCGACCCGAAGTGAGCCGAACACTGTTTGACTATTCACTTAAGGCTTGTACAGCTGATTTCAGCCACACATCAGCTGAAATCAGCATTTTCGGCCGACCCGAAGTGCAGAAGAAGTTTGACTCAGCCGATCCAACATCTGGATCGGCTGAGCCGAACCTCCCGCAGCTTACTCGCTGCTGTTCTGCCTATTCTCATAGGGGCCGAACAGCAGTGAGTGAATAGCCGAATGCCGCCCCTCGGCATTCGGCTCAGCTATTCTGCCCGGTACCACGGAGCAAAAAAAAAGTAGAAAGTGATTGGGCGGAGCAAGCAGTGACAGCTAGCTCCACTCAACTGTTTCCTATTGGCTGGGACCTGCTGTCATTACAATGAGAGCTCAGCGGAGCCGGCGGTGATATCACTGCCGGATCCGCTGAGCTCTCATTGTAATGAAAGTTCAGCGTCCCCTGGTTACCTGGTAACCAGGGGACGCTGATCTGTCATTGCAAGTGGCTGGAGCCAGCCGTAAGATGACAGCTGGCTCCGCCCAGCTGTCAGTAGCAGGCTTTTGGCCGGCCGTTCGGCCAGCTTCGACTTTCACCTCGGCTCAGTCGAGCGGAAGCATATGCCTTCGGCTCGACCAACTTCGGGAGCTGTACGGGCTATAGTGAATAGCCCGTACAGCAGCCCTTCGGTTCTACTGAAGGATCAGCCGAAGGATCAGCTGGAGCTACGGCTGATCCTTCGGCTAGCTTTGTGAATAACCCCCTTAATGAATACCCAGTATCAATTCATTTTAGATTCACCATATGGAAGAGAATGTGCCATTCTGCAAAGATTTGGGCAGAAACAAAAAGATTATCTGGGATGTTGTTTTGCTTCCCTGCGTCTTAAATCCTAGACATTGCACACATTGTGATTTGATCTAACATTTGGTCCTACCATTCCAGTTCAATTAATATATTGCAAAAAAAAGATACACTTGCTGGGAACAGATTCTGAATTTTTAGTATACAGTATGTATTTCTGTAAATCACAATACAAAAAAATATTTGTAAACGCACATGACCGTATTGCACATTTGCTGCCAAGTATTTTTTTGCATTAAGTTCTCCTTTAGCTATTGTTTTCTAACTAAACAGTTTTGCATTGTGTTCAGTTTTGGAGTAGTTTCCCTGTTCCTTGTGTGTTTTAGGATTTACATATTCAAGTGCAAATAAAAACAATGAGTGTGTGTTTCTAATTCACAGTCAGTGCCACTTTATGGTTTTCGTATGAAACTTGTATTGAACCAAAGCGCTTGGTGTTCAACAGTCCTATTTGATTTGTATTGCTGTCATTGATGGACTCCTCTTCCTGGAGCCGAACCTTATATGAACACACAAAACACTTTTAAAACTGCCCTTA
Organism: Nanorana parkeri; assembly: GCF_000935625.1. Lineage (NCBI taxonomy): Eukaryota > Metazoa > Chordata > Amphibia > Anura > Dicroglossidae > Nanorana > Nanorana parkeri. Next base: position 1,452,894 of record NW_017306436.1, on the reverse strand, counting down.
AAAAGACTCTGTCATTTGGTCCATTCAGGTAAAAGTGACAGGTTTACTTAACCACCCAACCTCTGATACCCACTTTTCCCATGGTCCCCTGCTGCCTTGCTCCTCCATCAGAGCTGGGAGCCCAAATGCTGTGTAAGCTCCATGTCAGGCGGTGTTGAAGCTTGCATGGGGTTAATGACTTTCTCCCCTACCTAATGTGACAGTGTTTTGGTCCAATCACTGAATCCTAGATGAATGGGGAGAAGGTCACATGAGAGTTTCCTAGAGGGCTTCCGTGCAGTGATGGAGAGATTGGGTATACCAGCAAAGGTGACCATCAATGTGTGTGTGTGTGTGTGTGTGTGTGTGTGTGTGTGTGTGTGAAGGTGGGGTTATGTTCTTTCCAAAGAACCTATCACTTTACCCTACATGCTGACCTGCTGGGTTCAAAAGTTTTTAAGTCACTGATTGGGAGCAAATGTGCAAATCAGAAAAGGCAGACCAAAGTCAGAACTCCTGAACCGTATCCTTGTTCTGAATTAGGGATTTATAATGTTGAAGTCAGAGGTTTAGTATGACAGCCAGGTAACTAGCATTTGCAGAATGTAAAGTCAGCAGTGTCAGCCTCCATGTTTCTTACAGGAAAGGATTCCTTTAAGAATATAGATGGTCTTAGTTACCCAGATAGTAGCTTTTTAATTTAACAAGCATGTTGATACACAATTATATCAGCTCATTGCCAATTAAAAGTATTACATTCAATAAATAGACATCAGGTGATAACATAAAATGTTAAATCCTTATAAAAAAAAACCTTACAAGCATTTAACTATTAAAAAAGATAATTACCTTTCATCCTGTTGGATAGTGATTAGCAAGCTGTTGGTTAAAGGCTGAGAAAATGTTTGATAAATATACAGAACATGCTCCATATGGATCAAGGAGATGAATAATAATGAGTGGAGCTTTGCATATAAATGTGAAACCATGTCTTTATTATATGAGAAGAGAAATACTGTACTGGAATACAGTCTATGCCTAGATGTCCACAATCTACAAAACTGAAATATAGGAACCCTATAAGTTGTCCCTATTGTCAGTCATTACAGATCCTCATCTCTTTTCAGCTTCTTATATTTCTTATATGGACTTAAAAGAAGTGTGCTTTAGGTATAGTTCCTTCTTACACTCAATGCCCTACCCCCAGCTGCACTTCAAAGTTTAATACTTGTCTGTCCCTGCTCCACCGACATCTTCGAAGTGAGCCCCTTTGGTTGTTGCACAAGCGCTTCCCCAAAGCTCTCCCAGCATGCTACACTGCTACTGTGCATGCGTATTACAGTCTCCATTTTTTCCTATGGAATGGCTGTACAGCAAATTAGTAATGGCCTGCGTTGTCCTTTAAAATGTTAGTGCACGGTACAATTGTACACTCCCACTGGGTCGTTACTGCTTTGCAGATACTGAAATCATCACCCAATCCTCACCATAGTTGTGATTAGAAAATACACATTTATATTTACAAAATAAATGTCACCGTCACTGAAATTTCACTGAAGCAGAAAATGGAAATTTAGCTTATTGGCCTGCTTTAAGAAAAGCCCTGTCTTTTTTAATTAAAGAGTCTGTGTTTTTTGTGTGTTTGTATTTAGGGAAACCTAGTTTATTTTTTAAAATGTTCTTTGTATTTGTCGTTTTTTTGTGCATTTGTTACTTTAAATATTTTATTTAACGTTTTCACTCTCTTTTATTCTTATTGTGAAAAAAGTGTAAAATTAATGAGGCTAAAGAGGGGCCATTTTCTGGCAAAAGAACAGGTCCAGAATAGCTAAACGGCCCTTCTGTAAACCCCATGAGCCATTTTAAGTCCTATTCCAACCTTGCAAGCCACCAAAAACCACCTCAAATTCTCCCCTTTGTCTCCAGTGCATTTTGCCAAAATCCTGAAAATTATCTTATTGAAATGAATAATTTCAATGCGCTCCTAGTTATGATAGCTTATGCTATCTTTAGCTAACCCAGTCGATGTTTTATATACTACTATGTGGGTCAAAGGAAACCGAAATATTAAATAATTTGCCTGTATTGCACTCTTTAAAGAATTCTCTTGTTGACAAAGGTAACTTAGCTGACAAAACAATCTGGACTGTTATAGTCGTACAGAAGCCTGGAGATCACATCGTCAGTGCATGGACAGAAGAAAAGGCCTGAGGGATCATACTTGAAACCTTACTTAGACATGGTGAGATACATATGTACAAAAGTGAGATTTTTTAAATTGCGTTAATACAGCTGCAAAAATCAAACTTAAATAAAGTTGCACAAGTCTAGGAATATGTCTCCCTTCCTTGTCTTAGTATATGCAACCTGCTCATCACGAAAAGATACTCTGTAACTAGAGATCCCTAGAGCAAAATATTCAAAAGTGACAGGAGAATTTCTAGTGGCACAGCAGCCTGCAGATATATATTTATGAGAACATCACTTTCTATTTCTTTACTTTATTATTTACAAGCTTCCTGATTGCTGGGAGACATGCCACATCAAATTCATTACCACTCCCACATTTCTTTCAGTCCAGTTCACTTTTTGTCTTTGTTGATAGCTGGTAGGGAGTTTCATCATTTTTTTTTTTTATAAACCTGTGAGGTTGAAGCCTGGCTCTCACAATCTCTCAGCTATATGAAAAGTTCATATAATTTTCCCTTTAGTTTCCTGTAAATGTTATGCCGTTTGGGGGAAAGTTTTTCTACATCCAATAAATCTAGGTCCAAGTCATTGTTAAAATTAAACAATTTTATTTATCAAATTACTGTTGTTCTAATAATAATAAATAATATTATAATGTTTTTAAATATTTCTTGTTACCAGAATAGTCTAAAATATAAGCTAATAAAGAATTTCTTTTCAAAATATGTATTTTACAATAATTGTAAAAACATATTACAAGACACATAAACTTACATATTATCTGTGGCTTTAATGTCCTGATGTCTTGATGCTCCTCTACATTAAATTTGTCTTTATTTATTTATTTACTCCACAATTTAGGGATGGAGAAGAGTGAGGGGAGCAAGTATGGTTTAGTGCTGGGCACTGCTGGTGCTACCATCACATCATTGAGGTTGCTAATGCTGAGGCCTTATAATGGAGCACTAATAGGAAATTACCATAAACATACCAGAACTGTTGTAAATGTATCTGATCTGATCTGACATCACAATCCTGGAGGATGCCTAGTATTGCCTAGTATGTCTAGTATGCCTAGCACTCATTGATAAAAATAATAGGTATTTGCTAAATGGCTACTGTGCCGAGCAAGAGACAATTTTTTCATAGCAAAGGGGAAGATGCTTAGCACAGAGGGAGTACAGGAGCCGGAAGATAGCTGTAAAGCACTATAGCAGCACCGGCTACTACAGTGTTTTACAAGATCCCCGTGGCCCTACCAGTTATAAAATATGTATATATACATTGGGCCAAGCTTGACCAATGTAAGTATACATAAATATTCATACATGGATTTAAGTAGGTGCTCACAGTCTACTGTCCATTCATATACACGCACAAGTATGGGAAAATCAGCACACCAAATAGGTTTAATCCCATGGGTGGGGTTTGACTTTTTAAAAGGGCCTTCCCAAAACCCTGTTCATTTTTTCACCTCCACCTGTCACCTGTAGTCCTGCTTATTCAAATCTAGTGTATGGTACTTTTTTTTTTAAACAATTTTTGTATAGGAAATTCACAATATCTGCTTACTGTATGATGTGATTTGTACTGCACTTCATCTGTTAGTTAGTCTATGTATAGTTCAGCAATTGTAATTATATGCATTTTTTGTGCAAGAAGTATGTCGAACTTGTACTGATGTTGAAAATATATATAAAAAAGCATGTGAACTATAAAACCTTTTAGGTGTGCTGATATTTTTCTTCTTTTGTAATTATTGGAGACTTATCTTGAGGAAGATATCATTTGGTTAGTTAAGTTTGTTACAGCTAGATTATAATTTGGGTGTGCATTTGCCACTTGTATATATTAAATAAAACAGATAATCCACCAGTGTTTGGTCTGTGGGAGGAAAAATATGGGGAAAGTTGCAAACTCCATTCAGAAAGAAAATCAAACTAAGGACCCTAGAACTGTATTACCACTTAGCTCTCACATTGAATATATTTTATTTTCAGTTTAAGTTAAAGAATCAGTCCCCTCAACAATTATATTTTTGTATTGGATAATGGCTGGTTGGTTAAATGATTTTGCATGGCAGGTGTAACAGATCCTGGAAAGTAATTCCACTTAAGTCTCTGAGAGATATAACATTACATATGGTAATTTAACCCACAGGAATCCACCCCAAAGCTGAAATATTAGTTTGAATGGAATTGATCCTTTAAGGCCTCAGTAGTTGAATTATTGGCATTACGTATCAATATAAAACTGACACAAACAAGAAGAAGTAGAAGCAGACTTGGCTGTAAAATGTGGACACTAGACAGTGATTCCTTGGAAATGAGTTAATCTATTTAAGTTCTTGAAAAATAATTAACATCTACGTTGACTTAAGATTCTTATTAGTCAGGCCAAAAATAGTCAGATCAGGGAATAATAGTATGCTGGTAGGCAGCCTGTTCAGGCACCAGGAGGAAGGCAAGAAGAATCAATGTGCACAGGGTATAAATATGCATGCTTGGCTGATGTGATTATGTGTGTTTCTGCCGCAATCATTCTATAGAGTGTGCAGCAGTTGTATCTTCCAATCACTGTCTGATTTCTTTTGGTACCTTTAAGCAAGTCACTTGCCAGACTGAATTCAACTGTTACTATGTAACTAGATGCACATACTCAGAGCATCTTGTGAAATATCTACTTTCTGATTATGGGTTAATAAATCTGTTCAGTCCATTTTATCATTTAGGGCTGATGTTATACAGTATCTCTACTAAACCTCCATATCTCCAGGCTAAGTGTGTTAGCATATCTAATCTTTGTTCAACAACTCTTCCCTCACATTGATTTGGTGCTAGATAGAAATCATGCAAACTGACATTAGATTTAGAATGTCTCCTAATACAAATTCTACTCAAATGTGTTTTTTTTACAGCAACGCCATTAAATACTGTGCAGTCATTTGATAATGCCTAAATCAATGCAATTCAGGGTAATTATTTCAGTTAGAAAAATTAATGAATTTTACACTGGTTTGATATGATTATTACATAGTTGTTAGCTTTCGTACATTGCAGAATAGGGTCCAGGATTTCATTGTTCATTCAAAGCACCAGTGAAGGTACAAATGGGTCCAAAAAGGGTTATTCAGAAAGCTAGCTAATGGATCAGCCGTAGCTCCGGCTGATCCTTTGCCTAGCTTCTGCCGCCGTAGCCCTCCGGTTCAGTAGAACCGAAGGGCTGCTGTATGGGCTACTCACTTTAGCCCGTACAGCTCAAGTGAGCCGAATTAACACCCAAAGCGGGGCGAGCCTCGCAACTGGCAGCTAGGCAGAGTCAGCCATGATCTCATGGCTGGCTCCGTCCAGTTGCAATGACAGATCAGCGTCCCCAGGTTACCTGGGGATGCTGAACTGTCATTAAACAATGACAACTTGGCCGAGTCGGCCATGACGTCACGGCCGACTCCACCCAGTTGTTGTTCATTGGCCGGGACCTGCTAGAAGACTCTAGCAGGTCCCGGCCAATAAGAAACAGTTGGGCAGAGCTAGCTGTCACTGCTAGCTCCGCCAAATAGTTTTTTTGCTTTTCTTTAATTTTTAATTTTTTAAAGAAATCTTTATTTATTTTTTTAGATTTATCATTTATTTTTTACATTTTTAAACCTTTTTTTTCTACTTTTTTCCCCAACTTTTTTCACTGATTTTTTTATCCACGGAGTTACCGAGCAGAATAGCCGAGCCGAATGTCGCTCAGCTATTCACTTACTGCCGTTCATCCCCTATGTGAATAGCGGTGAACGGCAGCGAGTGAGCTGCCAGAGCTTCGGCTCAGCCAATCCAGATGTTGGATCGGCTGATTTAAACTCCTTCTGCACTTCAGCTCAGCCTAACATGCTGAGCATGTCCAGCTGAACCGAAGCCAGCCGAAGCAAGCCGATGTACGGCTGATTTCAGCCGATGTACGGCTGAAATCAGCTGTACAAGTCTGAAGCGAATATCCGAACAGCGTTCGGCTCACTTCACTCCAGGTGGGTTATTCACTCGGCTGCCTTCAGCAGCTTTGTGAATAACTCTTAAGTCTAATGCTTGAAAGATAAAGAAATTGGAAAAAAATAATAGGAAAGGAAAAAGAAAAAAAAAGTCTCAGGAAAGATCCAACTAAGTATAGTGGTTTTGAATTAAGAATTGGGGTAGATCAAGTAGGTAATATAGTAGATATTCTCTACTCACATGGATGTGGTTGCAAGATGTGCTGTTAGGGATATCAGCAACCAGATGATCAAAGGTGTGCGGGAAATATTTCTGTCCTCCCAGAGATGGTCACACACGACGCTCGTAGGAGTGTATGTCGGATGTTCTGGAGCTTGGCAACTTGTGGGACCCAATGTAGTTTGACAGGAGGAGGAAGATCCCCAAAAAATCATGGAGGTGGGACAGCAGAGAATCGCACCGATTATAATAAATTAAATCTGTGTGTTTCTTTAGATTGAAAATTTTATTGAATGAAGGAAAAACAAATAGTACACTGTTTCAACGTGTTTCATGACCCTACAATGGCCACTTATTCAGGAGAATGTGAAGGGACACTTTAAACAGCATGGCAGGGTCTCCCAGTATGTGTAAAACCTAATCTAATATGTATTACGGAACGCAGCTGCTAGCACATGTGTGCATTTATGTGACGATGGTGGTGGTGGTAATGGTGGTTGGT
>NW_017306436.1:1380021-1446016 GCF_000935625.1 Nanorana parkeri | reverse complement strand
TCAGTATGATATCTGAAATACGTACGTACATTTTGTGTACATGTTACTCATGACAATTAGATACAAGCGGTTCTTGCACCAATTGTAGATAGATTTCCATCAAATACTGTCAGCCTTGCCTCCAAAAAACAAAAGATTCACCAGTATGTTGGTGTACTGTAAATTCACAGGGTTCTAGTTTGTGATCTCAACTGGGATCCCCTTGTAGTCCTCGTACCTTACACTTTAGCTATGTAGTATCCTCTTCAGCTTTTAGGCTGCTAGGTTTACAATATAGTTTCCCCAGTACTTATCAGCTTAATAAATCCATGAAATGATTAAATAGCTGATAAGAGAATAGAAAAAGGAAGAGACAATCTGATACACAACTTACAATGGTTATTGGACTCTGAGTCCTCATATGCTCTATCTACATGCAGTTGCTGTTGAGCCTTTACTGGAGCTATATATACTTCTGCTCCTTGCATGAAGAAAGATTCTCATCACAGTCAATATCTTTTAACTAATAAGCTTCTTTGCGTTCTGGCTCCTTGACATTCCTTGCTTATTTTAAAAACAGGAGAGAAGGTTTGAGGCTCAATTTACAAAGCTATAATGACCGTCACTTGATCATTACTTGCCATTAGAACTGCTATTTTCTAGCAGAGATTTTAAATAACTGTCATGTGGCTAAAAAAAACTATTGCAGCACATGCAATATAGCTTAGTAAATTGTGCTTATGATCACTCCTTTCTTAACCTCTCTGGCGGTATTCCCGAGTGTAGCTCGGGGTTACTTTTACATACCATAAGCGGTAACCCTGAGCTACACTCGGGAAAGCTTTTACTTACCTTGTCCCTCGAGTCGCGCTGTGTTCTGCGGCCAATGCCGGCTTCTGTCTTCCGGGTTCCATCGCTTGCGAGCGTACGCGTCGCAGGGGGCGGAACCGGCGGGATATTAAAAAAAACCCGACAAAGACGAAAAAAATTCGGAAAAAAATAGATACCGCCAGGAAGGTTAAGCTGCGCATACACCTATCGATGATCAATCTATTTCTTTCCTGCCCTCATCGAACCGTCACTCGATTTCTGCTCGAATACCCCATCATGCACAGACCAATGGCGATTTTGATTATCGTTCATTAGCAATACAAACCCAGCGAATTTTGGCGATCGACAGTACGGATTTTCGTTTGCGCATGTGTAGTGCTCATGATGCAATTTTTTTTGGGATGAAAATGTCACTAATCCATTAATTTTCGAAAAAAGTTTTCCAGCCTGACCAATCGAGGAAATTCAGCTTGGAGTACAAACCCATCAAGTGATCGATTATCGTTCGAAAGACCATTCGTGGACAATTTCCGAACGATAATTGATAGATGTATGGGCACATTTAGTTGTATAAGGTCCTAGATATGTCAGTTTCCCACTTTCCTTAGTTTTTAGGGACATTTTTATATTTAAAAGATATGTTCATGTAAACCTTTTTCTTCTTCAAACATCAAAAGCTGTGCTATTAAATGTCATCTTTCTGCATGTGTCTTATGATTATCCACTGTTTAGAATATTCAGCAATAACCAGTAGATACTTGTGATTAGCTGGTCTGCATATATGACTACCCTGGTCTTGGTGGATAAAGTTCTTCCAGTAATGGCTGGAAATCAAGGAGAGGTCTGCAATTTCAACAGGGGAGGATGCAGTGGGGGGTAATTAGTGTGGCTCCAGTCACTGCAGCTGAGTAGGTTACAGGGGTTCACACTTGCAGATAGGTCCTGTGACAGTGGCAAAGGCAGCCCAGAGGTGAGTACCACTAGCGTCTTGGTCAGGTGAGGGAAATGCTCAGCGTCTTCTCACAAATTGACAAGGCGCCGAGCATTTGAATTCAGGAGAGGAAGCGGAGTGGTGTGACGTCACCGAAGAGGACGGCGCTCGGCGCTCGAAGCGCTGCCCACTGCGACCATGACAGCATGTTAGTTTAAATCCCTATGATTTATTAATGCTATATTTGTTTTTTCTGTTAATAACTATTGAAGTATTAAAAATCCAAAAATAATCTATACCTAGTTTAATACACTAAATTATGCATTTCATATGCTTGTCATCTGAAGACAGGCCACATGAGACAGGCTTGATGCATCCAAACAGTATATTCAAAATCTAACAGAACTAAAATGACATCACATCCTTCAGCATATTTGCTATTACATTGCAGCTAGTGAAATTAGCAGGAGCTCCCTGCACCTTTAAAACTCATTTTGCCTGAGGTTCTTCCTTATTCATGAGCCACAAAACAATAAAGCTTTATATTTTAATAACTGAGTTTTATTTTCATCATGATAAAAAAAAGGTATTTGTATTCTCTAGCCAGAGTTGCACCCCAACTGGGAATCATTTCTAGAGTCCGTTAGTGCTCCTAAAAAAAGAAAAAAAAAGAAAAAATGGACAGTGCCGTGACAATCATATTGCCTGCATCTATCATGTGGAAAAGCTACCGTATTTTTCTGTCTATAAGACACCCCCATGTATAGGACGCCCCCCCCCCCCTTCTCTTACCCAAAATTCAGAAAAAAATACTTTCCATGCTCTTTTGCATAATTGATTACATCCAGTTTACATTTTGCAGAGTAAGACAGCCGCTTACTGTTACCGGTATTTTTTTTTGTTTTCTGACATTTTTATGCGCTCAGAATGCTCCGACATTACCGCCCTCTGTTGCATCTGGGCACTGGCTACACCCTCTCCGCAGCATCAGCTGACGTCGAGTACATAAGGCTCATGATTGGAGGAAACCTGTTAACTTGTCTCTGCAATCGGAAGTTTCACTCGTGAGGCTAGTTTGCAGAGGTATCAGTAGTTTTGCAACCGCGGTTCTCCTCTCGGCCCCCCGTGTATAAGACTCCCCTCCATTTTTAGGAAATATTTTAAAGAAAAAGTATAGTCTTATACACGGAAAAATACAGTAAGCTAACACCCCAAGTTAGCCTTTTCACATAGTGAAACATTCATTCCTTAATAAGTAAGGAAACTTTTCCTTTTTTTCTCTATGTGTGAAATTTTGCTGTTAATAAGAAAGGAAATATTTAAATGCAAATTATTTGCTATCTCAGGTTGACTCATTCGGGGGGTTTCTGTCAATTTGACTACATACTGTTGTGGAGTTTCATTTTGATTATGCAGTCGTAGGATTTAGAAAACCTAAAGGTAGATGGAGGACCACTGCCTAATAGAGACTCTCCTGGCTTTACATGCCTAAAAAATGATTTCAGATTCCCAAGGATAGTGGCTATAAAGGTTTTGGTGCTGGTATTGGGGGTTGCAAAGATATCACAATCCATTAAGCCTATGATGTGTGCTATTTTTTTACGATAACACCTACCTTATTTATGACGTTCACCTTAAAGAAAATGACTGCTCTCTACAGAAGCTCATGTCTGCTGGCTTACTGACAAGCTTGAGAAGACTATAGGTATAATATTAAATACTTGTAAAATCAGCCAGGGTATTAGAAATATTGTAGTACATTTGATAGCCCAAACTAACTTGGAGGCACGAAGGGTTATAGCACCACTGGCAAGGGGAGGAATCTGCAAGCAAAGCACTATAAGAACCAGTCTAAACTCATCTGCAGGGCTCCTAACTGTTGCAAGACATACCCTTAAAATGTGCCCTGCCTTTTCCTGCCATTTAAATAATTGTAAGGTGGAATAGGAAAAAGTATAGAAAGTAAAGAATAGGAGGAATAAGGCTGAGCACTGTCTTCCATGTGCACCAATGGTGCCCCAATGGCATGGCACACAGGAGAGGCATGAATCTAAGTGGCAGGAAAACGCAAGTTCCTCACGCAAGAATCTCTAATTGCACCTAAACTTACAGGTATGAATGGGGCTTAAAGGAACTTTCAAAACGCATACAAGTGCATATAAACTCACAGGCTGCTAGGTAATCACAGGCTTCACATAAGCTTTAATAAAGAACAGAAAATAAATAATTACTAAAAGCAGACTGTGGTTTAACTTTAAATTAAATAGATTTGTCATGATATTAGTATTGAGCTGTTACCAGTAACAGCTTTATATCTTTACAAAACTGATAAGTCTAAAGTAAAGAATGGCTTATATAAAATAACTATAAACAGAGCTGGATTATAGTTATGCATCCTTCTAGTCAACCTTGACGGAGCCTTGCCTATGGCTACAAAATGTTTTGCCCGCACATTTCCAAACATCTCATGTAAAATAAAGATATATGCAGACTACATATACTTGAAAAGAACATTTATTTTATTTCATGCTTGCAGAATTACATGAAATGGAGAAAATAGTAGAATTCACTCTGCCACCCTGGCCATGACGTATAGACCTTTCCACAGACATAGGCTTGCTTTAGGCAATATACACAGTTACAATGAAAAATATTCAGGCCTGAAGATATTTGGATACAAGTTTTATAATAGGAATTGCTTCACCCTTTTAAATCCCTGCTCATTCATTTTATTGAAATAAACAGCAGGTAGATAAACCTCAACCTCTCTACAGCCTGAAATGGCTGATAATGTCATCATGCTACTATACACCAAATGTTAATACAATGTAAATACTAAAAGTTTAGCCTGGATAGAGAAACTTATGCATATTGTGTGAAACGGACAATGGCTTTTTCATGTAGCAAATTTTCTTTTAGGTTTAGATGTCTGTTAAAATATTTGGCTACCTCAAAGTTTTTTTTTACCTTTCATTTAAAAATTACATATGCCACCTAGTGTCAGAAAATGATATGACACTTTGCACATTAGCTTTTTGTTCTCGGTAAAGAAACATTTTCCATGGGCAAAAGTATGACCATTTAAAAATGTGGCAGATATAAATAAGTGGAATTTTACTTGAGAGCTGAGCATTGTTTTAATATAATATTATTATTTAAAAAACTGTAGGAGAATAATTACATTACCCAGGTTCTTGTGGTTGTATCATTCAATGCATTAATACAACACATTAACAGTCTGTATTTATGCATGCACTCAATGGATCAAGCAACATTTGTTGACACTTGCCAACATGTTTTTTTCCATTTAACTTAGGCTGCCTGGCCGTGTCTGGCTTCAATATTTTCTGAGTCACTGGCTTAGAAAAAACATGCACATTAGGAAAGTCAGAGTGCAGTCTCAACACCAATTTGACATACAGTACTTGTTGCAAGTCAATTCCTCAGAAAGTATTAAAGCCATTAGGTCAGCATGACAACCAGACAGCCAGCATTTTCAGATGCAGAAGCTTGCAATTTCATGCTTCGTATTCTCTCAGATTTCCTTGCACTTTAACCGCCTCCCGTCCGCTGTCCATAGGTAAACGGCTGGACGGGAGCCTTCTCCTCCCCCCGCTTGTGCGCGGCGCTCAGCACGCACACAAGTGGGGAAACTGTAAAAAATGTAAACAGTCAGCGATGGCTGTTTACATTCAAGCGCTCGGGCGTCTCTAGAGATTGCTTGTAGTAGGTGCAGTTTTACCCCCTCCACCGCGCAGCCGCCGCTGTCACTGCCGTTGCCGGTCCCGAGATCCGCTGTGCCTGGTGCGGCTGAGACTGGCACGGCTGTTCTGTGACAGAAGATCAAAGGGAGGTCGGTACACAATCTCCCTCTGATCATCTCGCCGGTCTCCGAATGCAGGAAGTGATGTATATTACATCACTTCCGCATTCAGCTGTCATTCCCAGCTACAGAAGCTGGGGAGAAGCTGGTGAAGCAGATCCCTGCTTCATCAGCTTCTCTGGGGTGTCCCTAGGTGACATTAGGGGTCCTGGAGAACCCTGATGTCTCCATAAAGAGGACCTGTCATGTAAATTGGCTATCAAATAGGGGGCTTCTTAGCCCCCCATGTGATAGCAATAAAGTTAAGTGTAAAAAAAAAAGTGATAAAAAAATTAAAGAGGCATACTTTTTTTTGAAAAAAACACTAAACACTAAACATGTGTCGGGTGCGCCTATGTGCAAAAACGACTATTGCGCCTATTGTGTCGCACATGTTACATATTGCCGTGAATGTTGGAGTGCAAGCAATCATTTTAGGGCCATTAATCACTGATAACACTAAACTGATGAGCAGTAAAAGCATCGCCAATGGCCAATTTTCGGTGTGGTAGTTTTTTGCGATTTTTGGCCGTGCGCAATTTTAAGGCTTGACATTTCTGGTGTCTATTTATCTGACGTGAAATCAGCCGTACGGCTGTCGTCAAAAGAAAAAAAAAAAAACGAGCAGGGAAAGGTTTACTCTGCTCGATCGAACAGAGTGAACCTTTCTGTGAGAAAGTGTTTCTCTCCCGGGTGGCTGGGAGCCTATTGGACTCCCAGAGCGTGCGGGGGAGGAATGACAGATGCGTTTCCTTGTTACCAGGTAACCAGGAACGCCATCTGATGGCTATAGGGAATAGCCCGTACAGCAGCCCTTCGGTTCTACTGAACCGAAGGGGTCCTGGGGCCGAAGCTAGCCAAAGGATCAGCCGAAGCTAAGGCTAGATCCTTTGGTAGCTTTGTGAATAGACCATAAGGGCTTAAAAAAAGAGGCACTTTAAAAAAAGAATGGGCTATTTTTTTCAACTACAGAAATAATAAAACCACTATAACTGTTACACACTTTTATTGTCTTTCCTTGAAATAAAAGAACACCATGCACATTCTGCAGTCCAGACACCCTCACAATATGTGTCTGTGACCATTGCCTCTATTATATCTTACTGATTTACGGCAGGAGTCATGTAAAAGCAAGGCCAGAAAAGTTAAAAATCCATTATTTAGGCTAAGCATTTTTTTCAAGTCCTCTGATTCAAGTCTGATTCAGCCATTATGTATTGTGGAGGAATGAGTAGAAAAAAAAGGTCAAAGTACATAACAGTTAATAACAGGGTTGTAATATGTGTCTTGAATGCCAACCAGTGGTGTCACAAGAGGGGCACGGCCCGCACCAGATGATACCCTCGGAGGGGGTGACACCAAAATGACTGACAGTCATTTTGGTGTCACCCCCTCTGAAAAGTCAGGCGGTCATGGTCAAGAGCCCGACAACTGCATGACAGAGGAGGGGACCCGGCCCATGGACATAAGGCTCAATAGGGTTTTAAAGCATGAAAACAGCCTTAAAAGTTAAATTGGACCCACTACACATAATACCTAAGTGTATTTATTACCCTCTCGGAGATCACTGCGTTTCCTGCTGAGAATGTTTTCATCTGTTGAGTTTTGGTGATAAAATATACATATGTGGGGGCCCACTCAAGTGAATGGGCAACACGTGGCAAAAAGCAGCAACAATTGCACATGATTGCTTTCCCAGTACATTCGTGTGTGAGCAGGGCCTTTGCCACCAATCACATATTCTTCAACTGTTTTATTTTTTAATGTAGATTTGAATCTAGTTAATATTCACTGTTTGATATAGACATTTTTTTTTTAAATAAATGAGCCCAACTGTTCTTTATCTTTGTTAAAAACACGGCATGCTTTGAAAAGTGAAATTAGTAGTTTTTGGAGCTTGCAGTAGAACATTGTAATAGTGAAAGATTAGTTTTGCATTATGTTTGTATTTTATTATTTTATATTGTCTTTTTCCCCATAGGCAAGGGATGTTTTGTGCTCCTTAAATTGTTTGTAGCTAGATAATCCTTCTCTTTTTCCAGAACACTGTGTCTAATTTTCATTGCTAAAAAATAGATCTTGCTTCTACAAGATGTGTAAAAAATGAAATTCTAAGCAGACGATGAGATGGCATCTTCATTCTTTTTCATATTTCTGTGGCACGCTACTTATTACCTAATTTGCTGATCTTGTCCTAAAAACATTTCTCTTATTATTACTACTGTACCCACATGTTTATCTTTTGGAACAAACAGTGAAGGCACTTATCTTTCTCCTTACTATTTACTTGAAGCAACAATCCTTAAAGTGTAACTATGCACAAAATAAAAAAAAATTATAATTATCGATGATAAACGTAATTACTGAAAATTAACTTTATTAGCATCAGGGCCGTCCCTATAATAAGGCATCCTCAGGCTGCTGCCCCAGGCGGCATCTCTTTCGTTCACGTGGGGGGCGTTCTCATGCACAATGTTTGCAGTGTGCCTGCCCCCCCTTTTCTAGCCAGAGCGTCTTAGGTTGCTAAGAGCCAGGTGGGCAGATGCGTAAGGGCCATATACATGTCCCCACCCGGCTCTTACCAACCTGGGAAGCTCTTGCCGGTGTCCCACCAAGCTCTTAGCAGCCAGTGGCATCACTGGTTGTTAAGAGCTCGACGGGACGGCAGCCATTCCATCCCAGGTTGCTTAGAGCTGGGTGGGGAGATACAGAGCCCTTACACATCTCCCCGTCTGGTTCTTAGCAGCGTTACTCTCCACCAGATCTCCCTTCCCACACTGATTGTGCACCATCCAGCATCAACCTAAAAAGGCTAGGGACACCCCTGATTAGCATGGGAGAAGCCTGATACCACAAATGATTGTGACATTTTCCAAAATCTGGCTTTAAAATGAAAGCAAGCATTTGATTGACTGATATTTGTTGAAACTATTAGGACCTATACCAAGAGGTAAGATAAAAAAATCTTCTAAGTGGAATATGAGGATATTTCAATGCAGTGTCGTATTTCCCACTGCTACTTGCCATCTCTATGCCAAGAACACCCTGACCATTATTGGACAGTGGCAGAATTTAAAAGAGACAAAACTCTGGACACTTTTCTAGCCTTTAGCCCCAACTCACCCTATGCCTGATTTTGCCTCCTGTTTTTATGTGCAATTTTAGCACCTGAAAGAACCGTTCTCTTTCTCTAGAACTGTTCTCCTGCCCTTGTCTATCCCAGGAAGCAAACATGGAGGATTTTGTGCTTGCATTCCTAGATATATATATATATATAAATATATATGTATATATACATATATATTTATATATATATATATACATACATCAGAAAAATAGGAAAAATGTACATTTAATGAGAAAATATTCTGATAGTAAAAACAGTAACACACCTATATTTATTGTCTTAATCCCTAAAAAATACAAATATCTAATTTAGTTAAACGTTGATGTTGGTTCTTTTTACATGGCTTACCGATGATGACTAGGCAAAAAGTAGTGTAAAAGGAACATCGAAATACATCTAAGTTATTATTATACTTAACAATAGTTATGATTCTTCTGCAGGTAGTATTCTGCTATTTTCCTATCACTTGCAGTAGTTTGCTTTGATTTTCAGCAGCAATTGGAAGAGTTAATACATCAACCTTGAGTATAATTTATACAATAAACAAAGTCACATGTGGCCCCTATAATTTAGATGTAAGCAAATGTTGATTTATTCAGGAAGGCGAAAGCCAGAAGCACAGCCCACAGCTGCAAATTGTGAATTAAACTAGGACAGGAGCAGGCTAGTCTATAATAACATTTGTATAATTTTATTTTCGCCTTTGGCTCAGTTCATTTCCTCTTACAGTAGACACATGAAATTGGTTCTTCAGCCACCTAAGCTGATGTTCAGTGTTAAACGGCAGGAAGAAAAAAAAATGCAAAATATTATAAGGCTTTGTCTTTTTAATCAGTAAGGCATGAATTCTCGGGTCAATGCTGACAATAAATATCTGCCTTGAGAGTTTAGCTGCCTTCAAAGTTCCAGAACAGCTCAGTTTAACCTGGAGATACATATATTTTTTTTCCTGGGCTGATAGAACTCTTAGAACTGGGATTCTTAAATAGATGCAAATGTTTAGCTGTTTTTATTCTTCTGTTTTGGCCCCAGGGGAGAGCTGAGACTTGCTCTGCTACCCTTTCAGCACTAAAGTAAAAGACCATATGAGAACTGCAACACTATGTGGTAAATCTTATAGACATAACGGTGACAAATAAACACCATTGAGCAAATGCATCTAATAAATACCTCATCAACCGCTCTCATAAAACTTTCATTAGCCTCCAACCTGAAGGATTTTTAAAAAGGAACACATTAGATTGCTGAAGATTTTTTGAATGATTAATTAATATTTGTAAAACCTTGCATTGCATGCATGTATTACAGAAAGTATTGTTGGCATGAGCTTTGTTTAAACGTGTTACATCTGTTTGCAGATAAGATCAAGGACCTGTAATTGTGTACCTCTGGCTGCGGGTTTATTAACATATACTGTAAAAGCATGGCAGCATGAATCATATGCTCCAATGGTGTTGCACATCCATATTATGTATGTAGTGCACATCACAGGTATGAAATAGCTTATACTTAAAGTGACACTAAACTTAGGAGTTAAATCCTAAAAATGCATTCGAGCACCTTGACTAATAACAAAAATCTTAAAAATGTTAAGTTAAGTTCACTTGCGATACACAGTGTATTTACTGGACTTGAAATACCTCCCTATTCCTAGGTAGCCAGAATGCATGAAACTGCTGCTTGGAATCACCATCTTTGGTGGGGCCACAGTAGAGTTACCATTCATCCACGTTTTCAAGGGACAGTCCCCATTTTCAGTGGTCTATCCCCAGCAAACCGACGTCCCCAAACATGTCCCTGGTGGCTGTGGTGTACCTAGAGTCAGGACCATTACAGTGGTCTTACAATATTGGAACCCTAAATGACATTCCTATCCTGACCCTTCCATAGCTGCCATGTGAACATGAAATCCAGCATCCCAGAGCCTGTAGCCAGAGTGGTGCTGCTTCTCAGCCACCACCATCACTTGTGCAGTGTGTCTACCTGTTAATCTCTCTTCAGCTCACCAGAGCCACAGACATGCCAACTTGGGACGATGCTATGAGTGTGTAGACCAAAGGAGGGGGACTCCTACCTACACCTACCCGATACATCATGGTAGGTGAAGGCAGGGGTACAAGAATTGTAAGGGTGACAGGGATGTAAGGATCAAGGTGAAAGAGCCGGGGGAGACACAGCTTGAAGGAGTGATGTGTTGCAGGTGTGTTAAAACATACATGCTGCTGGCAGCAGGGATAAGTATTATTATTGCTGCCAATGACACTAATGGTGGATTTTTTTTACATTCGGCACTACAAGGCATACACCATAAGGTGACAGGTAATATATAAAGCACACCTGCAGGTGTCCAAAAGGCAGCGCACTACACAAACCATATAGATCAGCAGGCAGTGTCCTAATGTGCTTAATGGGCAAAGGCATACTTACTGTTATAAATGGGGAAGGGGGGATGTGATTTTATGGTTGTGGCTTCAAATAAGGGTGTGTTTTTTGTGGGGGTGGTTAAAAGGGGGCATTGTCAGTTGGGTGTCCTGGATTACATTTTACAAAGCTGGTAACCTTAGGTCGACAGTTAACCCAGCAGAATCATAGCTATGTGAAATATGTTAGTACAGGTATGGAGTATAAACGCTTTGTAGTAGTAAGTTAGTAATAACTCTTTCACATACTGAGTATGTTTTTCTTTCTACTAGTTCATCGTGGCTGTCAATCCACCAGAAAGTGATACGTCACTGGTGGAGATTGATGAGTAGAGCCATCGATTGATTTCTTATACCTTTCGGGGTACAACAGCTATATTCCCACTCACTTTAGAGTCTCAGTTCCCCTCACCTTCCTGTTGCATTCATTAAAAAATAAATAAAATTATAGTGTATGTAATTATCATGGAACAGATCTCTCACCTCTGTATTTCTTGCGGACATAGGGAATATAATAGGTAACTGTACATTTAACTGACCCCTTGGCATTCCTGTAAAATTTTATACAAACCTGTCCCTCCAGATTCCCACTTTGAAGACCACTTAGAGCAACGCAGGCGCCGCTGTAAAGTCTCCTGGCCGGGCATCCACTTCTGCGCATAAGTATCTTTACTCATTCCTATTGAGGGGATGCCTACCACGGAGTGGACAGACCTTCTATTGGAATGAAGATTTTTCATTCAGGAACAACCTAGCCTGGAGTCTTTGCTGTGGCAGCAGTAAGGCTCCCAGTGGGTAACAGGAAAGATCTGGCAAGAAGTCAGGAAAGGTAAGCATACAACCTTGGGGGAGTGCTTAAGAGTGGAGGGAGGGGTTATTTAAAGGATTATTCTATTAAGAACACATTGAAAACATGTTTGCGAAGACACTAGTAGTACCATACAGACACAACTAGAAACACATCTGCAAAGACACAATCAGTAGCATACTGACACAACCAGAAACATGTCCACAGGGATGCAATCAGTAGTATCATTATTATATGTTTAGAACTTTAGTGGTAAATGATTTACATAACTGAATAAAAGCTGACCATTTTATACAACTCTGTCAGTATTAAATGGTTTGTCTCAAATCCCTAACTGCCGCTTTTGCTGGGCAGCTTGGCCTGTTAAAGGAAGTTGAAAAAAATAGATTTGTGCTTTACTGATTTGAGCTTTTTATGCAGTTTCACGTTCAAACCAACGTGAAGGTCCTCTTTATATGTCTCCAAGCTATTGCTTTGTGTTTTAAACTAGCCTACATGGCTAATATGCATTATGTCATGTGTTAACGTGAGTTGCTTTAAAGTAGGCTTTTAATTATGAATGGACTACCAATGCACAACAAAATTGAACATAACCACAGTGCACAATAACTTATGTATTATAGTGGTAGCTATGCTCTGTTTTATGTAGCACCCTTAGCGAAACCCAGAGGTCAGCGATGAGACTGCCAGAGAGGGACAATAGTTACAACAAACTGCCCACATGGAGAGCAGTACGGCCATATGTGGAGCCTTACCTAAAAACCGGCACTGGATTTAATACTTGTCTTGAATGTTTCCCATGTACTTTTAACATATGTATTTTGTCATTGTCTGTTTGAAGACCTAAAGTGTATTTCCACTTTTGCAGTCAATTTTAATAAACCCCCCTATATACTGTATTTTTCTTATGTGCTTCTATTCATACAGCATGTGTAACATCAAATTAAAAAAAATATTTTCAAGCTCCTCTCTCTATTTCAGTAACATCAAACTCTATCTGTCCTAATAGAAAGACTTAGAAAGACAGACTGAGTGTCTTCTCATTAGCACACACTATCCTTAGGACTTTAAACCTTTGTTAGGACAGACAGTCCTGCTCATCTAGTAATAGGGAAAGGTGCAGTGTTGGCATCCCTTTAGTAGCAATTAATCCGTAGGGAGTATCTCAACAACAATGAAATTGCTATTATCAGGGATGCCAAAAACTATGTTTCTATCTTACTGCAGACTTCTGGAAAAATTAGCCAATCACAGAAGCAGGAAGTGACATTTATGGAGGAGTTCTGTATGCCAACTGTGTACGGAATGCTTCCGGGTTGCCATATTGCATTGCATTTTTTGACACATTTAAAATACAGCAGCTACAGTTTTAAATGGAAAGGTCATTTTTTAAAAACATTAACCGCTTGAAGACCAGGTGGTTAGACCCCCTTCCTGGCCAGGCCATTTTTCAGTATTCAGCGCTGCAGTACTTTATTCCGTCATACAACGCTGTACTGAAATGAATTTTATACCATTTTTTGTGGACACATAGAGCTTTCTTTTGGTGGTATTTAATCACCACTGCGGTTTTTATTTTTTACTATAATTAGGAAAAATTACTGAAATTTTTTTTACATTATGTTAGGAAACATTTATTATTACCCAGTTTTTTTGTAAAATATAAAAGACGGGGTCACGCCAGGATACTTTGTTGGACGTGCGGTCAGGAGTGCAATGGGTACATGGACTGTACGTCGGGTAAATAGACACCAAAAATGTCAAGCTTTAAAATTGCGCGCACCCGCAAAATCGCAGAAAACTACCATACCCAAAATTGGCCATAGGCGACGCTTTAAAAGCTTTTACCGCTCATCAGTTTAGTGTTATCAGTGATTGATGGCCCTAGAATGATTGCTCTCACTGCAACGTTCGCAGCGATATGTAATATGTGCAGCGTAATGTGCGCAATCGTCGTTATTGCAGTGATCCTGGGCTCGCACCGGGCACAGCGGAGCCCGGGACCAGCGGGACAACGGTGGAGGGGGGGACCTCGGAAGGGGGGACAACGATCGTTACCCCATACAAGCGATCCGCCGGCTCTATAGCCGGCGGATCACTTGTATGTTAACAGGCGTCACTGCCTGTTTTTAAATATCGGGCATTTCCCGCTCGCGCAAGGGGGCGTGTCTGAGCGGACGTCTAAAGACGCCCACTCAGATCTAGAGAGCTCCCGGCCTATAGTCATTACCTCTTTAGGTTTATTGAAATAAACAGTACACAACAAGTGACTTACTTCAGTACCTTATTATTTTAGTTGCCTTTCAGTTAGCAGCATGGAATTTATAGGTTTGTGTAAAATATGTATAATTTCATATAAACACTATTTAGCCCCGGCAGTATGTGTAAATGCTAAGCTGGGATGTAAAATAGTTATGTAGACTGTCTGTAGACTATACATCTAACCTCATAATACTTTATAAAACTGAAACAATGGTTCCAAAAGATATTAAAAAGTAGCAGTTTAAAATCTGTAAACATTTCTTTGCCGAAATGTATCCAGCTATCCAGATGGACCATTACTGCTAAATGACAAAAATACAAATTCAAAACCCATCCAGTGTCATTTCCTTCCTTGCAAGAGGCGCTTAATGCAGCATTTTCTCCAGTCTAGCACATTTTTCACATATTCTGGATTTTACAACAACATGACTAATCAGAGTTCAAGCAAAATGATCCATTTTGTTGCTGGCTTAAAAAAAGCTGAATACTGTTTTAATAAGCAAATAACAGGTTTTCTGACCTTTTAGTAGTAGTCAAAGTAGTATTAAACCCTAATTTTTCTCATATAAGTATTTATATTTACAGTGTAAACTTGCACATTAAGGACTTTATGTCCTTACAATTTTTTCTTCTAAAAGACGATTGCTTCCTCTCAATCATTCAATCAATGCCACTTCCCCAAAATTCCAGTTGTTGAATGCTGACGTACAGTATATTTATCATCAAGGTTTCTAATCACCATTGGATTATGCAAATAGAACAGGAGGGTTCCACAAACAGCACTCCTCCCATCATGCTCTTGGACAATAAAATCTGCCTTGATGCATTCTATGGTGATGCCAGGAACCGTATCTGAACCCAGGGCCTCTGCTGTAGCTGGCAGTGGTTGTACATAGCTCCTTCCCTGATCTCCTGTGTAATCCTCAGTTAAACCTAGTTTCTTCTGAACTCTGAATTCCTTGCTCCTCCCTTGAACTTCCTATTTCAGCCATGCCGCTGAACTTCCTGTTTGCCAGATTATTGTGCTCCTGCCAATATCTTGCTTCCTTGCTCCTCCTGTGATACAATCCGCTCATACTGCTACCCATGTACTGACCTTTGGCTGATGATTCACCGACTACTCTCATCATCTTCCACTTCATACCTGATACCTTTGGCTACTGACCTCGGCTTGATCTCTGACTAAGCTTCTACCTGCTCCTATACTACTACAGTCTGCTTGTGCACCGAACTTGGCCTGTTTGACTACAACTTTGCCTGCTGTTTCAGCTACTGCACTCCAAGTCTGATCTAGATTGTGACAGGTGATTGGATTAATGGACCGGGTTACCTGTGTAGATATACATTTTTGGAGTATGTTCCTGACACTCATTAAATGTAAGCAAGCTGCTTGCATCAGTGATGAAACATCTTCATCCTTACAGAATACAGTACTTCCAGTTGAATGTGACTGACAACAACTAGATATACCAAATACCATGGCCTGGATGAATGGGAACCTTCACAGACATCTAAAGGTTTCGTTTTCAGTTCTCAATGACATGACTAACTGTACCTTTAAAGTATGATATATAGACTAATTCCTCTCCTGGTTTTTTTCTTAGGTGCCCACTTAAGTACTTTCTTAGATGCTCATGTACTTAAGATCATGAAGTGCAGCATAACATATGAACAGCAGAAACTTTTTTGTGCTCAGGATGGAGTAGATATGCCGACACCCTTTGTATTACTTTTTTTTGTAAACTTAAATGTATAAAGTAGAACAAAAAATAGGAAGCAGTAGTTTTTTTTTGGTAAAGTTTTTTGGTAAAGTTTTTTGTAACAGTGAAACAGTTTAGTGCCAAAGTGAACAGCTAAGTAGCTGTAAAAAACGCTTTACCAGTTCATATAGGTTGGGGACAGCAAGCTACCTGTCCCCATTACATGTACTGTAGCTCCCTGCTCCATAGCCATGGCTCTGAGGGTGCTGAGGAGTCAAACGCCCATCAACATTAGACACCAATACTTTGAAAGGTTGTACAATTGCACTACTGAATAGCTTGCAAGCTGGTCCAGCATGGCAGAGGACTGCATGCTCACCAGCTCTTCAGCCATGAGAAGATTAGTCTATTTATCTATTGCGTGGAAGAAGTAAGCATGTTATTTTTGAGTCATCCATTCAGATGTGTGTGTAATTTGAGCTTCTGTGAATCAACTCCTTTAAACAACATGCTTTTTCCAGCAAAGCAGTTAAGGTTAACCTGGTAAACATGTGAATAGTAGCCTAGTGCTCTTGCTGCTGGCTGAAATATAGATAACGATATACATTTATTTGAAGTCTAGCTATGTTTCTGAACAGGACATGACAGTCTGGAGAAATAGCATCCCAGTTCTAAGATGTTGGAGCCTGGGTTGTAATCTGAAAACTCTGTGCACTCCTCACATATGTGTTCAAGTTGTGAACTGAAGGCTGGCATACCGTTTTGGACAAAATCAAGAGTGAGTTCCTAATGGTATGAGTGCCCTTTCTCACCCACGCATGTATTTATACTAACACACAAGTTGCTTATTATGCAGAAACTCCTAGAAAATCAACATTATTGTTCAGTATAGCATGCTTATTCCTGGGAGGGTGCTTATTCATGGTTAGGCGTATGCTATACTCTAAATGGTTAGCCTTAATTTATAATTGTGCGGGTTTATTTTTTAAATGTTGTATCTTGTATTTAGCTTTGCTTACTTTACCCTGAAAGTCAGGTGTCCAAGGCAGTGGGGTACCTAGTATATTTGACATCTGGGGCAGTGCTACTTTTTAACACCCTACCCTTTGTACTCCTCTATACTTCATTACTTAAATTAAATGAATACTAATAATGGGCTGAAAAAACATAATTGAAGATGTTTTACCTAAAGGTTGTATACTGTATATAGTTATGTCAGTGGATAAAAATACATAATGCAAGGGATTAATAGTGTTGCAAGCAGTGCACTGTGGCAAAAGATGGATATAATATTGGAATGCTTTAATGTTACAATCCTACAAGGGCTATATCTGTAAAAAATAAGTCAAGGAAACTGGACTTGCTGTATTTTTCTTGAAGACGTTTCACTGGACATTCAACCAGCTGTCTTAATTCAGAATGACTTGTACAAAACATTCTCTGGAAATAAATATGGCGAATGTCGCTACAATCCACATAATCTGTTAGTCACAACCAGACTTATTTTTTACAGATATACCATGACCTGGATGAATGAGAACCTTCACACTACAAGGGCTATGTTATAGTAATATGGTCCTCCAAGCAACAATAACTCAAAAAAAAAAGTACATCCTGGCAATACATGGGCCACAAATACGTAATCTTATACAATACACAGGCAGCACACAGTCAATTGTTACAACATGTGTGCAGCAAATGGGCAATCATTACACACAGCTAGCAAATGGCCAGTTGTGACAATATGTGAGCAGTGAATGGGCAATCTTCACATTATGTGGGCATCCAATGGGCAATCATGAAGATACATGGGCAAGAAATAGTAATTTGTGACAATATACAGATAAAAAATGGGCAAATATGTTATGTGGTCAACAAGCAGTTGTGACAATATGCCCACAATGAAAAGGTAATCGTAACAATATATGGCCAAAAATACTTCCTCCCTTCCACTTGAAGTGACACTCCTCCCTCATCCAACCTTACTCCTCACCCCACAGCAAAAAACGTTTCCCCCACCGCATTAAAAATCCCCCCTCACCCAGCAAATCCACCCTCACCCAGCAAATCCCTCCCCACCCAAAAAAAGCTCCCCCCTTCTTCATCGACCCTCCTTCCTAGCAGAAATCGCCCAATTTCCACCCTTCAGACTCACCAGAGCCAGAAACTGTGATGTGTGAGGTCAGGCAGACGATGAGCCAACAACTAACTTATGCTAGTTGACCTCTGACCCCTGGCTGTAAAGCTGAAATATCGAAAACTAACAAGTGAAGCAAACCTAAATAAGGAGGCTAATTTAAGTAAAAAGTAATAATAATAATAAAACCTGTACAATTATAATTAGGACTGAACAATCAGATTCATGCACAAGCCTTAATATGTCTGGTTGCCTTTAAAACCACAACCAGTGATCATGCCCATGTGTCTAATATATGGCACGTATACTGTATGTGCCAAAGACTGTCTCTCCTGGGTGAAATACCAATCCACGCTAACTTCTTGTACTTTCTGGGGAAACATTGCTCTTCTCTAATAACTTCATCAGATGATTCAACTTTGATGGCAGTGAGACCAGTATGTTGTTTTTCCAAGCAAATGTGCGTGGAGGCTAATAAAATGACCATCTGTACTCTACGCTCATTAAAGTTGCATCTCCTGTCTAAAGCACAGCCATGCACTGTCACAGACTGAGAGGGGGAACAGGCACTGCTCTCTGCATCTGCTGCCTTAGGTAAGAGAGGCAAATATAATAAAATCATGTTTATTCCATCACTATCAGATGCACAACCTGCTGAGTAGACAGGTGCTGCTTGTGCTCATGTCCATAAGCCATGGAGTCTGGATGTCCCACTATCTTTGACATCTATATCTACAGATCTCTGCAGAGTCTATAACTGATACAACATGAAGAATGTCACTCTGCGTTACAACTGTATATTTTACTTTGCTACTGTTTGCTGAAAGGGATTGGCTGTAAGCCAGATACCTTATCGTTTGGTGTTTTTTATTATCCCTGCTGACAATTGACTTTATGACAGGGTAGCCTTCGCCCAGTTTGGCTGGCATAAAACATTTCAGCATTCATTCCAATGACCAGTTTTATGTTTTTGACAGAACAACTGCTATAGGTTTGAATAATAGTCACAGTAAGAGGACATAAGTAAAATAGTATCATACCCTACGACGCTTTAATGTGTTTCTACATTATGGTTATTCCAAGGTCCAGTTTATGATGGTATTACATGGTACCGTAAAATGTTATTTTTCAAAGTGTAAAATTTTCAGAAAATGTACTAAAATATTACGTTGCAAACAAAACCAAACAGTACTAAAAATGAGACTACAATATTAAGGTAATTAAAGGAATTTTTAGGTAATTATTTATTACTGTTGCCAGTACATTATGATGTCTATTTAAAAACTCCACTCATGCAATCATATAGGAAAAAAAATAAAACATGCGATAGAAAGACCATTGCTATAAACCTGGCCCCATATTTCCTGTTACCTGCTCTCAGTCTAATATGCTCATGCATGAATAAACTTATTGTCATAAACTGAAAGTGTGCGTTTAAATTAAAAAAAGAACTTTGATTTTATTATTTACTTTTATTTCATTTTTATATAGTACTGATATATTATGCAGTTGTTTACTGAGTAAAATGAACCACTGACATCAGGTTTTGTACTTCTATGATTATTATTATGGGCATATTTATAAAGACATTTGCTGGACATTTGGGGACATCTGTCCCTATTTAAAAATCACATTAATTTTGTCCGATTTGCCTTCTGCTTTCCAAGTAACATTTACAAACTTGTTTATAAGTAGGGAATAAGGCTCACTGTACTATTCCGCCTATTTTGCCACCCATCTTGTCACCTTTTCAGTACATTCAGGATGGAGTTACATTTTTTCTTTTGCATGCAGTGTGTACAGTATGGTAACGCACACATGTAGGTGTCGATTGGCCCATAGATGTTCTGTTTGTCATTCACACTAAATGACAACTCATAGATGTGAACCAGCCACATCACATGCATTTTCATGCAGCAAAGTACAAGACAAGTGTGAATCGGCCCTTCCTTGCAGATTGAAGAAGCAAATCATTCCATTTATTACATTTAATGAACATACAATGGTTCTCGCTGGATAGCTGCTGTCCATAGTGCTGAATTTGTTGTTATTTTTAAACAGGTTCAGCAAGGCAAAAAGGCAGTGATTAAGTGGCCAGCTGCTGATCTAGTACCAACTAACATGCCTTTTAGGCATGTTAGTTGGTAACAGTGCATTTAGGTATGGAGAGAGTTAAAAAAAATGTTCAGTCTCACTGGCACTTAAAATTATTCAGCAGCATCCAGAATGACCAACGCTAATTGTTAATCTCCTGCAGGAATCACTAATAACTGAACCATCACTGCTTTAAAACCACTTTTAGTATGATAGCTAATATAGTGAATTTTGTAAAAACAACATCATTCTCCTTATTAAGTGTTTTACCAAATTTGGTGTTACTGTTATTGAAGTCAGACATAGCCTTAGAGATACCCCCTCTTTAGAGATCCATTCTTCCAAAAAGCTATTGATGATGTATTGCTAATGATGAGTATTATTATTAGTTTTGGCATAGTGAGTTCTAAAGCCAAAGCAAATATATACTAAGTTACCCCATTTCCTTTGTGAGCGGGATAGCAGAGCAAAGAGTCAACATTAGCTGGAAAGAAGAGATCTGGGACCTGAAAGCAAGAATATTTTGTGTGAAAAATCTTGTTAAGCCAAGCAAAATAATTCTCCCACCTCTTCATATAAAACTAGGCAGTTACAGTTTGTTAAAGAGGAACTTTATCTTTATCTTAAAAACAACAAAAAAGGCAAAAAAGGCACTTTTAGAAATGTTTAATAATGACAATCTACAAACAGATACTTACAGATAATTGCAGGTTTTTTATTCTGTACATACCTTATTTTTCTTTTACTCACCATTCTTTTCAAGGAGGCCATTTTACTAAAGGCCGATATATGCATCTCCATTTACTTCCTTGAACTCTGGCACATGTGACCATGTGCACACCATCTCAGGGGGCAAAAATATGCCTTTCCCCCGAGATCTTCCCAGCAATGCACTGTGATGTAACCTTCCCAGTTTGCATTGCTTAGGTAAGTACTACATCACTAATACCTAAGATGACCAGGAAATGGAAAATGGTAGTTGTATATAAAAGCAAAATATGTTTGTTTCTCTAATGATTGTAAGATAATTTCGTATCAGCATGCAGAGCTGATGTGTTTCTGTTGTGATTTATAGTGAAAGGGGGTAAAGGTCACATATCTGCCCCCTCTCCCTACCCTCGCTGGTCATACATTTGCTGGAACTACCACCCCCTTCTGCGCCAACCAGTGGGCAGTTCATATGGCGAGCACTCATTGGTCAGCACGGTCACCTGATCATGGATCAACTTTAATGTTTCCTGGGTCACCTCCCTACTAAATGGATAGTGGTCATAATGCTGATTCCAATAAGAAAGCTGGAAGTGCAAAAGAGGAAGCTACATTTCTGAACTAGGAAATAAATGCAAATAAGTGTATCACCTGCCTGGCTATACAGTGTAGCAAAAGTGTATAAACCGATCACAGTTGCTCACAAGTGGACGATTGTACCTTGATGAAAACAGTCTGTGTCCACGTGCTGTCATCCAAAGGTAATCACAAGCTGTGTGATTACTTGCAAACAGCTGCAGGCGTTGGCAGCTGTCATTATAATATACAGAGCATCCCACCCACAGGCGATCACATGAGTCTCACAGAGGAATTTGTGAGATTCATTCAATCAGCCTTAGTGTCTTCCATTTGTGATACAGTGTCCATAGGACTTGTTCAACTGCTAGTTGGACATAGATCATCATAACACCTTTGACTTTGGTGTAACAATTTACTACAATGTTTTATTTTAGGTAGCACTTATATTGACAATAAGTAAATTGTAATATTTTCTTCATCTTTGTGAGCTCTGATTTCCTCTTGCAATCTAGAAAAATAAAAATATATTGGAAAAACCACAACTGACCAAAATGTTTTTGTGTGTATCTGTATGATGATAGTGCAGACATTAGTACAGGGATTGATGTGAACCCTCTGTTTACGCTGAAAAGTGCTGCAGAAGTTGTCTGCACTCTGTGAACTCCAGCGAAAAATAACAAGATAAATAGCTTATTAAAAGATAACATAACAAAGCCAGCTTTTGCCGCATGATTTTCCTTCAGTCGGGAGATTTCCATGCTGTACTCTTTTTCTGTTGCTAGATGTCCTCAGTTTGATGGCCAGCATCATACAACCCACCTCCTCTGGGTCCAGGTTATCCTGGACCAGCCCCTGCCTAGGACCGGACAGTGCAAGGAGAAGCAGCTCACCATGCTCATCTCTCTGTCACCCTGCATTATCTTCCTATCAGCATGCTTCTTGTCAGCACAAGAACTGAATGGTTCTTTGGTCTGCATCTTTCTCTCACACTCCAGCCCTGCTGTAAAGGGACTGCAAGTAGCTGGTAACAGATCAAGGTACTTACACTATTTGGGATGACAAAAATAAAAGATGTATTAATGATTACAGAGTTGCATTCATTTGTATCTCTTAGATCTGTCTATAGTTCAGCTTTAAAGGAGAAGTATTGGGAGAGTAAAATATACTCTTCCCAATACTTAAAGCTGGCATGGGACAGTGCCAATCTGCTCACAGTCTCCTCCCTGCAGAACGTGATAACTGTCAGTCACAGCTCCCTGCAGGGATTCCCCCCTCCCATCTGTATTTCTTCAGCATTCATTGGAGGGACAGACAGGGGAGGGGGCTGCCACAGCTGGCTCTGGCTATAAAGAGTCAGCTAGGTGGATCCTGACAATATTGCCCACCTGCAGTACAGTGCGGCTCTGCGATGTCAGCATACAGTAGTCCAGTATTCCGCTATACACTCACTTTAAGTCACAGTAGTACATTAGCAGGAGCAGAACAATGCTCATGTTGAGATTGTGGGATGAACAAAACTGTTTGATCTGTGACCTGTATTTATGGATTAGCATGGATTGGTTTACTTCCCCCTTCCTTTAAAAGCTATGAATACAGATGAACGAATCTTTAGAATTTGTAGATAGTTTTAGTTTGTATTAGCGTAATGTGCTATGAATTTAAATTTCTTGTTCACTCTAGGATATTGGGAAAAGTAAGGATTGTCTTGTGTGCACAGCCTCATGAAATAACTGCACCAACTAATCACTTATATTACTGTCAACAAGATGAGGTAAACACTTTGCGAAGCAAACAATCAACATTAAAAAGCTTCTGTGTCAGAGCCATTTCCTCAGTAATACAGCCATTTCTTTGTTCATCTAAATATAAATAAACTGAACGGAATTAAACAAAATTACAGCTGTGAACATTATAATGCAGCTACAATACTGAAACAGCATACTTTTGACGCTTGCTTTCTTATCTAAGTTCAGTAGTGTTGTCAGCCTAATCAGTAGCTAAACAACATTGGAGCACTTAGAGAAAATAGTCAAATAATAAGAAGCAAATTAAAGCCATAAGTGTCACAGCCCGAGAGCTGAGATAACAGGTGGATGTCTTCCGCAAGATCTGCATTGGGTTCATTTAAAGAAAGACTTCAGGGCAGCTTTGCTGGTAAGGACAACTGCACAGAAATGTAGACATTTCTACACAGACTTTCTTCTTCATTATACTCTGTATTATAAATCCTGCTTGAAATAATTAACATATGCTTGTCTAAAACATATGTATAGAAAGGTCACGTTCCTAAACCCAGACTGAACATAACTCTGTGGTGCAAGGTGGACATACTATATCTATAAATCAAGGACTAGAGATAGTTATGTAAGATCATTTTTCTATAGTAAAAAGTGAAGTGCAGTGAGTATATATATATTGAAACACCAAGTGCAGTGACATCACACCCTGATATTATGGAACCACTCACATATATTCCATACTTACATTTGAAAGATACCCCTGGCATCTGTGTATAAAGCAACCACTGTGCTCTCCTTCCCCCGTAGCCCCTTGCCATCAGGACCATGCATCGGGCGTTCCAGCTCCTCTTGTCCCATTTTCCACGGACGCTTACTATCTGTGACACCTTTGGGAAGCATATAAACTTTCTGTGTGTGTGGATTCATCTACCTTCAAGTATTTGTTGCAATGCTATTCATTTTTTTGCAGCCTCCATCCTTCCTGAAGAAACGTCTGTAAAACGTGTAGAAGACTGGGCCCACCCTACTCATTTGTAATTTACGGACTCTGTTAGAGATTGACATGTAAAATTATCTTGAGAGTATATATTATATGTACCAAGGAGGTATTTTGCTACTTTCGAAGCAGTCAATAGCATTATACAGTAGGTAATTCAGATGAAACACACTCTGCTGATGTCATGCATTTCTTTTAATAACTGTTTTAATACAATATCTTAACAAAATAAGTTTCATTAGACAAAAAAATGATTTGCCCCATTGCCCCACAGTTTTCATCAATTTCTTTGCTTCATGATAGTTGCAATATATTAGGAATGACTTCAAGTGTGCCCCACATCAACAGGTATTGCTATTCACACTTGTTGCTTACATGCCCCAGGAGACTACAATGGTGCTACGATGTCATGAAGAGGGGCAGCAACAAGACAAGTCAGTGGTGGATGACCTGTTTTCACAAGCATAAGAGGCACTGAGTAGACTCCTGGGACAATGGACTCAAGTGATTAAAAATAGTGTTAGAGTTTAGGTTTTTTTGATGGTGGGAGCGGGGTGGGTAGGAGGGACTGGGGGTTGCTGATTTGGTTTGCCTGGAGCTGGGCTTTAAAAGGTATAGTACAGTATATATTAAGTATAGTACAGTATATTCTGTCTTATTTTCGGGGGATGTCTTACTTTCGGGGAAACACGGTAGCACACACTTTTAAATTATGAAGCCTTAAACATGGGTGGAATTTTCAACTGGGATGAGTATTATTTGATACATATGGAATACGTTTACATAAAAACCTCAAAATGGACCCACTCCATGAACTCCATGAGAATACTCCGTAATGTCCTTAATGTCTTTCTATCCTTCTGAGTAAAATCTTCTAATGTTTAAGTAAGCTCTATTCCGGAATTCTTTAAGTAAAGTTCAGCAGCAGAGTAATAAAGGAGTAAACAAACCCTTAAAATAAACATCTGTAAAAAATACGTCAAGGCAACTGGACTTCTCTAGAAAAATACAGCAAGTCCAGTTGCCTTGACGTATTTTTTACAGATATACCATGACCTGGATGAATGAGAACCTTCACAGAGATATCTTACAATAAACCTTCACAATACAATCAATGCAGTAAATTGTATTTACATCCTTTCAGTCTGTAAAATACCATTGAAAGTGTTATGTTATATCTGCATTGTTAACCTAAGATAAGAAGTGTGTTACTGGCAGAATCACCAGCTTAAAATAAAGGGAAAAGGCCTCTAAAATGAAGATGAATGCTACTGCTACATATAAGGACTGGTAAGCTGCAGTATATTACATTTTTGTTCTCGGGTTTGGATATGCTTCACTGGAGTAGGTCATGTTGGAGATTTAAATTTATATCAGTGTCGCCAAATGCAGCATTTCTGTTTATACTGATATTATGTACATATTTTCCCATCAAACTATAGTTATTTAGATAGATAGATAGATTATATAGATAGATAGATAGATAGATAGATAGATAGATAGATAGATAGATAGATAGATAGATAGATAGATATAACATGTGTGGATTTCCTATGGCAAAAATACTTCAGAGCCCCTTGTTTGCAGACAACCAAGCAGCAGAACAGTTTCAGCTAAGCAATAATTGAAGGAGCCACTAACAGAAGTGAGGAAGGGAGAGAGGCAAGGCACAAAAGGGAATAGATAATGTACATAGCTAGCAGGCTTTCCTTCCCACACATATGATTTACTGTTGTTCAATGTCTCACATGGGAAAATGTTGTCCTACTGACAATATCACTTAGGGGCAGTTTTGGCTCAGAGACATTCCATATGCATATTGATAACATGCACTTTGTTTTGCCTGAAGATACTTTTAGCTAAGCATGCTTAAATGTACCAACAATTTTTATTTATATCCTTCTGCCAGCCACAGATGATGCAAATGTTTGCTTCCTGGTGGTCCATGCTTCTGTGAGTGTTATATGTATCTAAGAACCAAACACGCCATATGTATCTGTTATTTACTACTTTAGAGACTGCAAAAAATATTTCACATTCTAAACAAATGAAAACAAATGGCAATTCATTTTGTCTTCTTCATTGTTTATGTAAATGTACAGATTCCAGAACTTAAAGCAGAAGTAAAGTCACAATACACTCCTACAAAAATACATAAAACCATGTCACACAATGTATCCTAAGGCTAGAGATCACCTCAGACCCTCCCTATTATTTCCTTTACTCACTCTTCGGGTGTAGTCTCCTCTTCCCCCCACAGTAGATAAAGCTGGTGCCATCTTGGTGTTGTCTTGGTGCTTTCTTCCCTTTTAGCCTCTTCTGCCCTCAGATGATGTCTTTTAGATTGCAAGTTCTAAAGGGCAGATACCTCCCAGCCATCTTGTGTTGAATTGCTTTGTAACTATACTGTCCTTCATATTGTAAAGCGCTGTGCAAACTGTTGGTCCTATATAAATCCTGTATAATAATAATAAAAATGCAATCTCAAACTTCCATGCATACATAGATTGCAAGGGTTTGAGGAAATGAAGAATGCTGGGGAAACTCACGAGAGCCAGCACCTATGCTGGAGATCTGTGGCGACATAATCCTGGCATAGGCACTCTTCCGAACTCAGCATGGCAGGGTGGCAAGAATTATAGCTGGAATGCGCAGGTGCAGCTGACGTCACTAAAAGAGAGAAACAGTGATATCCAACGATTGACAAAGCAGTAGAGGATGGGTAAAAGATTGCACAGGTACATTACCTACATGCTTGATATGCATGGTTACTACATGCATATACAGTAAGTAGACTTTTACTACTAGAAAAAAAGGAAATAACTCTAAAGTGTACAGGATATTATGGCAACAATTTGGCAGTGTTTGAACACAAGTTCAAGGAGTCAGAACAGTTCAGCTCAGCAGCTAAAATATTTTGTAGAAAGTGACACAGGGCTGGCAGGTGTTCTTTTAGGAAGTTAGGGAAGTATCAGCATTCTACAAAGAGAAGAAAGATGGAAAAGAATGGACAGCACAGGGGCTTAGTGGTCAGCACTTATGCCGTAAAATGAGGGCAACACTCATGGTGGAAGAGTGGGGGGTGGAATTGAGGCCGGAGTGTCCATATCGGACACTTCATCCTGAGTATCCTCAGTATCCCACAGTTTGATAAAATCACCTGAGTTTCCTGCACAGCCACTATGCCTGTCACAAAGGCTGAACCTTTAAGTGGCGGCTCAAAAACAAAACAGTGGTGGCATAATTCTGCCAAATCTCACAATCATCTAATTCCTATGCTACCATTAGTCATTGCACTGCTGTTTTTCAGCAAGCTTCCCCAAGATTTTTTAAAGCTGAACTTCAGGCAAACATTTAAACACACAGATGCAATACATATAAGTGAGCTGATTTATCTGCAAAGGGATTTGTATTGCTGTCCATCCAGTTCTGACATGTACAGCGATCTGCCACCCCTGGTCTGGCATGGCAGGAGACATCATTTATCTCTGCTGCTGTTATGTAACACTTACACCTCTTACACCTCATCAGCAGACTGATGAGTTCATCTCACTGTCACACTAGCCTCCTATCAATGCGTTCCTAACACTGCAACACAACTAATTGTCTCCTTGTCTTGCTTCTCCCTGTTCCAGTCTGAGCTCTGCTGTACAGGCACTGCAAAATGCTAAAAGTCAAATGCAGGTACATTTAAAAAAATCTACATTTAATGCTGTATTAATGA
Organism: Nanorana parkeri; assembly: GCF_000935625.1. Classification (NCBI taxonomy): domain Eukaryota; kingdom Metazoa; phylum Chordata; class Amphibia; order Anura; family Dicroglossidae; genus Nanorana; species Nanorana parkeri. Next base: position 1,418,118 of record NW_017306436.1, on the reverse strand, counting down.
CTACAGGGTTGTATTATTTGTGTCTTATATATCTGCCTGGAGTTCAGCTTTAAATACTGAATGTTATTCCAGCAGCACTTTTGACTATTTCTTTCCTAAATCTTCGGCTACGTGGTGACTTTGAGATCTGTTCTGATTCCTTGCTTTGTGTGTCCATTTTACAATTGTTATATTGTTGCCTGTTTAGCATACAAATAGTTCTGCTATATTTCTTTGTCTATTGTTATTCAGCAGTTTTCTATTAGAGAGTAGAGCATACTGGTAAGTTAACACTAGAATATTTTTATTGAACCGTTTGTACCTCTCTTTTACTATGTCTATAACATTTTTAGTTTTGGTTTTGTACGTTATATGAGCTAAATCTGAAATTTCTACAGGTCTCTGTAGAAGTGCAGCAGGGATAAAATGTGAAAGGACATATCAATGATATAGTACGTTACTACATACTATATATATACAGTTGCCAGGACTGTAGATAGCCAGTGCTTAGTTTGTATTGTTTCCGATGTTACACTTGCTTTATCAATGATTCAGAATCCTCTAAGGTTTTGTTTTCAACCAGTCTGCCGAAGTTCAAAATAGATTTCTTATGCTGCATTCCCCTTAGCAAGAGATATTGATGAGCATGAGGTAAGATCTTATACTAGATAACCACAAAGAAACATTGTGATTCTTTTTCTTAGCGATGGCAACTGTACATCAAACTACTTTTCTACTGAGGAGCACCAATGTCCGAATGTATTCTTTATATTAGTATTATAAATTATAAAGACTACAAAAGGCAATTTCTCCCTAAAATTTGGGTGGAGTTCTATATGATAATGGTAATTCAAGACTTTGTTAACCTTTTAATCTGTCTCAATCTATGAAGACTTCCATCCGTCCCCCGGCCGCCCCCCTGCACCTACCTCTTTCCATGCTGCGTCCTCCCGACTCCGTCCTCTCCTCGCTGGCCGCCGACAACCTCATGATGGAGAGCGGTGAGCAGAGTGGCAGGGTTAAAGGTAACCCTGCCGCTCTGTGTACACAGTGAGAGGGGAGAGCAGTGTTCTTCCTCTCTCACTTGTCACAGGAGTTCCAGCACAGTGCCTTGCTAGAACTCCTGTATTGGAGGTGACAGGGTCAATAAAGAGAACCTGCCACCTCCAATTGCTATCACACAGGGGATTGTTAGCTCCTGTGTAATAGCAATAAAGTTAGGTGAAAAAATTGATAAAAACATTATTACATAAAAAAATAAGTAAACAATTAATAAGTAATAATAATTAAATTAAAAAATAAATCAAAAGTAAAAAATAATAAGAAACAATATAAAACATAATTATAAATAAAAAATTATAAGATAAAAATTATAATAATTATAATAAAAGTAAAAGATGAAATGTACAAAGTAAAAAAATAAATAAAAATGTGATAAAAAAGTAAAAAAAAAAGAAAGAAACAATAAAAAATGCAAACCAACCCTGCAACTCCCGCTATCTAGTTTGCATCCTCCACAGGGGGGTGTTTGGCGGCAGGTGGCACGCCGGGGGGGGCGGGTCCTGAGTGCAGCCCACTCATTAACACACTTATCTTCCTCCCTGATCCAGCAATGCTAGCTGTGCTACATCGCCATGTACCGCACAGTCTTTGCAAAGAAAATCTCTGGCCCACAACTCTTCATACTGCTTATGTGCGCTGCAGCGCCAATAGTTCCTATGGGATGAGAATACTCATGGAGCCCTCCAACAGTCCTGTGGATTATGGCTGTGCCATAGGTATAAATAGGGCTTTAGTTCCATAAAACATCTGCTTATCCGAGCCACTAACTAAACTCAAGTCCATTTCTGACCAACAGGGTGCCCCTGATGGGTTCCCTAAAACAAACAGACTGTTCTTGTATCTTTTTACAGATCTGTCAGAAGTCCGCCTTTTTACACAGCAACAGAATCTAATAGCAGAGAGGGTAAAAGAGAGAGAGCTCTGAACATCCATCAGCTAACAAATAAAATGGTCTTTTGACATCTGAAACTAATTATGGAGTCTAGATAACAGGTAAGACGTGGACTTAGAAATGGAGACTCTATTTCACCCTAAGCTCTATAAAGCCTCTGGTCCCCAGGATCCAAGGCAGAGCTGATTAAGATCCGAGAAAGCAAAAAAGTTTGTATACATTATATCAGGCACAAACTCTGGAGCTCCTCACCATGTGTAGTATCTAATTTATCCAAATACACTGTCCATAACCCTGCAAGTCAGTGCCTTACAATATATACATAATATAGTATATACTGTATATGTAAATATGGCATCCAGGTTTCCCTGGGTAAGTGTTTGGATTGATTGGTGGTAAAGACACTGGGTTAAGTAAGAGGGTTTAATGGGATTCCAGGTCAGGAAAGTTGTAACCACCTGTGTGGAAGGGGGGTATCTCTGGGCTGTTAATGATTGGGGTGACAAGGACCATATGATGTAGAAAGGGGAATCTTGTTTCTAATAGACTTCCATATGCCAAGAGTTTTGGAAAAAAGTATGTGAGCTCTGATGACTGGGGGGATAGCCATGGAAGTTTCTGTTAAAGGAAGAGGGAACGTTTCTTTTTTCCATTGTCACTTCCATAGTTTATGGTCTTTTACTGCAAACCAATATAGAGTATGATTTCTTTATAGTACAGTTCAACATCGGGTAAGGCAATACCACCTTTTTCCTTTTTTTCAGGTGAGGATTAAATAATGGAGTCTTGGCTTCCTTCCTCCCCATATGAATCTTGTGCAAGCGGATTTAAAGCAAGAGAAAAATTGTCCAGGTAGGGCTATGTAAACTCTTTAAAAGATGCATGGACAACACAGCAGCGTTTTCTCTGGACTCTCTAGCTCCATCTGCTTGCCAGCTGCAGTCAATCCACAATCATCTCGGCCTTTAAATACTGAGCACTTCCTTTACTATGAGCCTGTTTATTTGGGTTTGTTCCTATGTGTACTGCTGCTGGATTGATCGCTGAATATTACTGAGACTTTGGCCTGTTTCCTGATTATTGATGGGCCGAACACACCTGAGTTCGGTTCAAGTTTGGACTTTAGAACATGAAAAAAGTAATTCTGATAGATGCCGGCAAAATATGAACAGTTGGGCGGAGCTAGCAGTGACATCACCGCTAGCTCCGCCCAATTGTTTATGTTTTGCCGGCACCTGACAGGACTTAGCTCTCTGTGGAAAGAGCAGCAAAGTGAATGAATGTAAATGGGCATAGGGGGAGAAATGTAATGTGTAGGGCAACAAGTTAACGAACAAGTATTCTGTTATGGGGCTCATTAAGGAATTGTTTTGTAAGTAGGAGAGTCATTCACAGGCTTCCACTGCACCACAACACAGAAGCTAATCACGCAGGGTGATGTGGGGAAGCATGCCATTACAATTTGCAAGTGTAACCAAGATAATGGCACAAATGGCCTAGGTATAAGTGTGCATGACAACTGGATGGGGAAAGCACGTTCAAAAGGGGCCATCTTAGACATGGTGTCTGGTCTGTCGCTTTGACAAAAAAAGGAAGTGATGACCTTAGGTTGTGAGGCAGTGGGTGTTGATCACGAAGATCTCTAGGGCTTCATACACAAGCAGAAACCTCATGATTAGGGTAAGGCAAACTAGGTTACAATTTTCTCCCATGTATTACACGGACCAAGTATGAAAGTTCAGAAGAACACATCCTTAACTAGCCATCCGTAGACCACTCCCCTAAAAGTATTCAATTTTAATATGATATCTCCATGAAAAAAAAATGCTGTTTACCACTACTTTCTACAAAAACACAAGTGTGGAAAATAAAGATTAAACCACTTGTTATATGTGTTTATATAGTTATTAAAAAAACTGGAGTTAAAAGGATTTAGGCTAATTTTTGGTTTGCTGTAAACAGGTCCTTTCTGGGAAGGGTCAAAATTCCGCACAAAGAGCCTGAAGAAACGGGTTTTATTCACTTTAGACCTAATTTTCTCTTCATACAAAAAAGGAACACAAAAGCAGCAAGTTCATGTAGCATGGAAGGAAGTGAACTCCATGCACACACTCTTGACAGCACCTCAGACTGATTTCAATGCAGGTTAAATGCCCCTGAAAGTGTGGTACATTTGTTATTTAACACAAGCCTTAGAATAGCGAGATACTGTTATGAGCCTCAAAGTTGCAATGTAGTGTCAGTTTCTCTTTGATGGATTTTGGGATTGCTTACCAATAGCTAGTATATATATATATAATACGGGATGGCCGAATTATAGGTTATCAAGACTCTCCTGCCCTGTGTGCCCTTGTGGTCCAGCTGCACTGGCTCCAAGAGGTGGTGGACATTGATCCCCGCATCTTGGGGTTGGATTTACATTGATCCCCAGGTGTTGCAGTGAGTAGAGGAGTAGTTGGTGAAAATGTACAATAGAGCTATTTGTTGAATATATACGTGTTACTAAAAATTATGTGTTTGTAATAGATTCTTGCCTTACATCCCCTGAGAAAGCGCTTCAGCGAAACGTGTTGCAAATTAATGCATCATTGCCTCAGTGAAAACATTAAAATGGGATAAGATGGACAACACCATATTATCTAAATTAAGTATTATGGATGATTTAAAGTGACATTAAACCCTCATATTTTTTTACATAAAACAATACTGTAATGTCCGCCTTACTGTAATCCATGGTTGTTTCCCTTCTCTTTGCTGCTCTTCCTTTTAAATCCGTATCTCTTCTCATGCTGGGCAGAACTTCTGTTTTGCAGCAGACGGCCTTGTCTCTGAAATGGATACATGGTGTCTGTGTGAAGGTTCACAACCTGAGCCAGCACTACAGGAAGAGGCACTCAGCTGCAAAGGGAAGTTCTTCCCCAGCATGAGAAGAGATACGGATTTAAAAGGAAGAACAGCAAAGAGAAGGGAAACAACCATGGATTACAGTAAGGCACACATTACAGTATTGGTTTATGTTAAAAAATCTGAGGGTTTAATGTCACTTTAACCTACCGGTATATATATTTTGTACAATGTGGCAATGAGGCAGAATTGAGGAAATTATATTGTAATGTATTATTTTCAATGGAACCTATGGATTTTTAAATGGAACATGTCAATAAATGTTGTACTTTTTTTTAAATTAGAGTCTGACGCCTCTTAAAAACCCACTGACACTTTAATGTGGTATTTGTAGTTTGTAATGGATTAGGGGTGAGGTGACCATCTGTAGTTACTAGGCCTGTGGAGTGTAAATAGACTAATCACTGGGGATTCTCGTTATCTGCTTCAAAGATGTAATATTTTTTTTTCCAGCCATGTGAAAAACACACAATATACGCCTAGACTAGCTGTTGAGAGAGACAGCGTAACTGCATTGAACTACTGAGTGCTTCTTTTAGTTTTTGATCTTCACATTTCTTTTTTAATAAAGAAACTGAAATATGCATGGACAGCCTTGTAACAATGAGAAAGATGTGTAAGATAGCTGTTTACCTGTTACAGATGCTAGAGGTCCAGTAAGCTATTTGCCCCCTGCCAAGTACATACTATACTATACCATTATGAGCCTAATGTACACAACCACTTGATAGTGCCTGCATAGTTCTGGCACCTACAACCCTAGAGCTAGCAGTGTGTAAGGTGCAGATGTAAGGGAAGTCACTGACTATCATTGTAAGGGAGCACTTCTCTACTGATCACCATTGTAAAGGGGCTCTTCTTCATTGACCCCAAATGTATGAGGGCACTTCACCACTGAATTCCATTGTAAGGGGCACTACTCCAATTACCAACAGTGTAAGGGGTTTGGGGGTAATTCAGTTTTCCAGCTATCACCAGTGTACGACTTCAGTAGCCACCACTATGCTGACAACCAATATAAAGGGGCATTTCTCTACTGACCACCAATGTAAAAGGACCCTTGTGCCCTAACCACAAGTACAAGAGACACTGATCACTCTGCAGGTTGGATAACCTAGAAATACTGCTGACTGTTGTACTCTGTAAGCAGTACTGTGCTTTGTACTATACATGCCCACAAAGTTATTTGTATCAACATTTGATGGTTGCTAACCAACTTTCAAATATTTTCAGTAATGTTTCCTTCAAAGCTCCATATTCTATTTACTGTATCTATGTTCTGTCTGAAGAAAAGCATTCCATAAGCTTTATGTGTGTCTGCAAACTCTCAAGTGTGGCCCAGTAATTAAGGTGCACAAGCGCAACAGTTTTTCTCTCTTCGGCGTACACAAGGGTGTCCCAGGTCATAATGCTCCTGCTGAAAACATAAGCTTATGTAAGCAAAAGGTGTTTCCAGGATCAGCATGGCAGCACTGAGGAATGGATCATGTGCTCTGCCATAAAGGGTACTACCACTGTTCTGTGGCAGTACCATATCCTAAAGAAGTGCTAAATGTTAGCCACCTGTGTCTGAATATCAGCAACATAAGATCTTTAGGCATGGATGAATGTGACCTATGTGAGCCACATGATCCAGGTCAAGCTTGGTGAATTATAGTTTTGATTGCAAATGCAACACTTTTAGTACATATGTTTCATTTCTATCACATCCTGGAAGTTAATATTAATTAATAATTGATCTATTTTCTATCTATCTATCTATCTATCTATCTATCTATCTATCTATCTATCTATCTATCTATCTATTTGCATCTTTCTATAAAATCAACCCGTACCACAAAATAAATGAAATTGTTTCTTCTGAGTATGCATTACTAAATATTAAAACATTCAAAAATGCACCAGATCTTTCTTAGCTAGTGACCTCTCTGGTTTGAGCTGTCTTAAGAAACAAGTACTTTATGGAGCATATGTGCTTTTCTTTATATACAATAGGCAGTGCAGCTGCCTCAGTTCTTTCTTGGTGGATACAATGCAGCTGTTTCTCTGGAGCTTCACCTTAGGCAAGAAACAGCAAAGCCCATCACTTGTGTACATTTCCTGATCCTTCCAGTCCATTTTGTCTATGGTCTGTCGTGTTTAATCATTAAATGTTACACTTTAGTTGACACCTTTCTCATTCTGTAAATCCAGTAGCTTCCTTATTTGCAAGATGAAGGGACAAGTTAGACATATCTGTACAATAGTACTTTTAGAATTACTTCCTTCAGAGGTCACAGATTTTGGGGCTGACATGCAACATTCCCTATGCCTTTAGCACTTACATTTATACATGTAGCTTATTGTCTTCAAGCAAATGTAATTTCTTCCAGCTACTGATGAACTTGCATCATTAAATTCACAGACAACATAAATGTCCAGAATAATAAAAGGCAAACATTAGCATTAAATAAAGTAGCAATTTAATTTCTGCATGTAAAACTGTTAAAGCAAAGCAATTTGTGGCGTTAGCAGTACACAAATAAAAGCAGCAGGTACTATAAAAACTCTTTTGGTATCAGTTACTAAATGAGTTTCTCAGATACTTCCTGTTTATTGAGTAATGCATTTATAAAATAGGCTTGCATCGATCTACTATGATGTACTTCACTTATGACTTGAGTGGTGGCTGCATACATTAGAAATAAATGGTTCTAACAATGTGTCTTTAAACGCATTTAAAAAAAAATAAAGCACATCCTCATATCAGTTTAAACTGATTAGTGGATGGTGTAAGACTGAATGAAGGTGAGGATGTGGTACTGGACATACTGTTTATAAAAGAGTATATTAATATTAATTTCTTGCACATTCACCAGATATTTGCCAGAAATATTTTAAAAATAATTCCTAGATTTAAATGGTGAGTCAAATATTGCTTCCCCAGACAGAGACCAGCCTGACGCACCACACTTTCCATATTGATAACATAGTACATGCTCATCAGCAATGGTCACTCAGGAAAAGAGGTACTCCTTGCAAACCTCCGGTGCCCGGTGCAGATGGGTACTGGTCTCTTTAGCATCCCAAGTGCCCAGATGATAGGTTATCACCTACCTGCCTCTATTATATCATTGCCCATGTCTGTACTAATAACCAAAGTTAATTGGAAACTAAAGTGTAAGAGAAATCCTGTGCGCATTAAAGTTTGCTTTGATCTCCGGCTTCTGACCGGGGCTTGCACCCCGACTCTGCTCTTTGCGCCCGATTTGGTACCACACCACCCGGCTGGCTCTGACCTGACCTTGATCCTGTATGCTGTTTCTGCTTGATTCCATTTGCATCTGGAATGTTCCTGTTCTGGCTCCAATGCTACTCTGTGCCCGCACATTCCCTGTTCCACCTCCAGGGTTGTTGGACAAGAAATGCATGGGGTGCCTTTTCATCCATTCAGTCCATGATATAAAGACATTACAGTGCTTTCACTGAATGTACTGTAAAATATTAAATGGTGATTATGGCAGTGAATGCTTTATAAATATGCCACTTAGTTATGACAGGCTAAATGATCATGCAGATTGTAAATCTCATCTTGAAGTACTTGTTGCTTTACCTTTTTTAAATTGCCAGGAAAATCAAGGACGTAGATTATGTACTGTCTATTTCAGCTAAATTTGAAACAGTAACATTTACCTCTTGAGGTTATTAAAATGTCACAATGTGGGCCAGAACTTTATTAAAGTGATATGAAGCTTTATTTGATCAGTTCAGCACCTATGAAAAACAATCAATTTTATTGCTGAGTTACATACAATACCAAGAAAATAATCAGGATATCTAGTAAATACTAGTAAAATGGAAGTATATCTTAAAAGCTATAGCTACATTTTCTTTTTCTCTGTTTCGGAAGATATTAAAAGTTTTTTTTCAAGTATTAAAGCAATCTAATGTGACCCTAGGGTCCAACACAAGAGCAAAAAATTATGATTTTATAGAGCTTCATAGTGAATGCCAGTGGGGCTCTCCCCAGCTATGATACCTATACCTATGTATATTTCCCTTATGCATGGCACAGCAGATACACAGCACTGCTTATCACATAAGAAAATAGAAATAATATATCAATGCAGATTTATGTTTTGACCTACACTATCTAATTCCACATCATATGAAAATAATCTCTAAGGAGAGAAGGGTAAGGAGTTAATAAGGGATAATTACAGTAAACCAGGGGGTAATAGGGGGTTGAATAGGAACTGCTGAAACATAGGATGTTTGACTTACATGTAAAATCCCTTTCTTGGAGTACAGAACAGGATGCAGGCCAATGAGGACGGATGAGTTGTATGGTGGTATGTCAGGTGACTGGACACTGGTCCTCCCCTTACCATAGATCCTCAGTTATTTGAAGCAATACGATTTTAGAGGACACAGAAGCCAGGATGCTATATTCTGTACTGTACTCCAAGAAAAGGATTCTGCAGGTAAGTAAAAAAAACTATGTTCTTGATCGTACAGTACAGGAAACTTGGGTGGGATGTACAAAAGCAATAACTAAGGCAGAGACAGACAGCAATGACTAGTATGCATAGAATAGGATTGCACTATTCAGCTACATGAAGGACCATACAGCCAAAATCATCATCAGCTGATGCCTGTTCATCGACCTTATAAAACCTAGGGAAGGTATAAACAGATGACCAAGTAGCCACTTTGCAAATCTGCTAAACCGATGCCTGGTAAAAAAAAGAGCCTAGGAAGTACTGAAAGCTCTAGTGGAATAAGCTCTGACAGGAAAGGGAGGGCATAACTCCTTACTAGAATAAGCCTGCAAATTATCTGTCTAATCCAATGAGCCACAGTGGTACTGGATGCAGGTAAACCTTTATGGAATCCTTGTAGTAGAAAGAATAGTGAATCTGAGTGAAGAATGAGGTGGCTTCATGACAGGCCCGTAAGGCTCTAACTACATCTAAGGAGTGTGAGGACTCTTCTTCAGGATTATGAGGGGCTGGAAAAAAAGGAAGGCAATACAATATCTTGATTAAGAAAGGATGACATCACCTTAGGCAGGAAAGATTGGGTCTGAGAAATACTTTATCCTGATAAATGATCAAAAAGGTTCCTTTAGGATAAAGCCACTAATTCAGAATCCTTCCTAGCTGAGGTAGTGGCTATTAGAAACACAAACTTATGAGTAAGGTCCTCTAAATCCATATTTTCCATAGATTCACAAGGAGGTTCCTGCAAACAGGAAAGCACTAAATTAGGATCCCATGGAGAGAAAAAATAATGTTTTAGTGGGGCTAAGTGAGTAATACCCTGTGCAAAGGCCCTAACTAGAGAATGGAAGAACTGTAAGAGACGAATATTTGTCCCTTAATTGTGCTCAGAGGCAAATTTTGATCTAAGCCTGATGGTAGAAAGGCTAAAATCTGGCTCAAAGAAAACATTCTTAGGTTCATACCTCTCTTTTCACACCAAGCAAAGTAAGCTTTCCTTGCTTGGTAAGAAACTCTACGAGATGAGGGTTTCCAAGCCTGTAATAAGGTAGGAATAATGCCATCTGTTAACCCCCTTTCCCTCAGGACTTGGGTTTTAATAGCCTTGCCATCAAAGCCATCGACTGAGAAGCAGGGTTGTAGACTGGACCCTGGGACAGAAGGTCCGGTTGATTGGGAAGCCTCCATGGAGATTCTACTGACAGACAAAGGGAGTGATTGTCTCCATTTTTGAAGCAGTCCCATTTGGTTAGGCCCAGTTTCAGTTGCTCCAGCTAAGCATATTGACCTCATGGAACAGGCAATCTCTCTCCCTGGATTGCCCTATCGCTCTCCAAAGGCAAAACCGTCTCTAAATTGGACCACCCTCTTTTGGACCAGCTGGCAGCTACTAGAGTCACAGGAATCCCTACTAGAGCAATCCTGTGCAGGAGATGTGGATGAATGTTCAATGGAGGAAAGGCATAAATCCATCTGAAATTATCCCATGAAGTCACCAATACGCCTACAAGAAAGGCCCGCAGATCCTTCGATCTGGATGCAAATCTTTTCAGCTTGTTGATGAATCTGGATGCCAGAACGTCTACATCCGGAGTACCCCAGCACTGGCAGATTAGTTGAAACAGCGGGTTTAGGTACCAATCCCTCTAATCCTGCTACTGCCGGCTGAGAAAATGAAGACTGCTGAAAGAATGGGGAAATGAGCTTCCACCAATTCCATGATCCTTTCTGTCTCTTTTAAGTGCAAAACTCCTTGTGCCCCATTGATGGTTTAAGTATGCCACGGCTGTGGCATTGTCAGTCAGGACCCTCGCTGGCTTATCCGACGTTGACAGGTCCAGTAGCAAAGTACAAAATAGTTTACTCTCAGCTCAAGAATTATGAAAGGCAGAACAGACTCTTGTAAGTCTGTAAACCGAAAGACTGACTAACACAACTATCCAACCTGTAAGACTAGCATTGTACTTAGGATCGTCCATTGGACTGGCCAAAACAACGTCCCCAAAGTTAGTGCCCGATTTAGCAGCCACCAATTTAGAGACAGTTTTGCCTTTGGAGAGCGATAGGACAATCCAGGGAGAGAAACTGCCTGTTCCATGAGGTCAATATGCTTAGCTGGAGCAACTGAAACTGGGCCTAAGCAAATGGGACTGCTTCAAAAATGGAGACAATCACTCCAAAGACCAAAGATATCAGGCTAGATTCTGCAGAGACTGAAGCTGAAGACTAGAGCTTGGATTGAGTCCAACATTAGCCCCTGATATTCCAAAAAGGGGATCAGAGTGGACTTCTAGATTATCCTACTGAATGACTGTAACAGGAGTATAGTCTTGCGAATGTTAACTGATAGATCCAAACAAAAACCAAGCCTTCAGGGAAAGGCCATATAGATAACTCCTCATGTGAGTACCCTGAGGGTGCAACAGGGCTAGTATTGGTGCCAATATATTTGTAAACACCCAGGGGGTAGAAGAAAGGCCAAAGGAGAGAGCCACAAACTGATAATGTTCCTCTCCTATAGCAAAACAAAGGTGATGGACAGGAAAAATGGTTGATGTGCAAGTAGGCATCCTTAATATCTATTGAGGCCAGATGATCTCCTTCATATAGGGAGGCAATGACCAAACAAATTTACTCCACCTGGAATTTGCAAACTATCAGGAGCTTGTTTAGGTGCTTTAGGTTTAAAATTGGACAAACTCTTCCATCTGGTTTTGGAAATAAAACAATCCCTGTACAACCTGACAGAAGATGTTGGAAGATTGAAAAAGCATTAACTGAAACAGGGGAAAGGAAATTAACTCCAGCTTTTATTCTTCTGATGCAATTGACTGGACCCAACGATCCTGCACCTCCTGAACCCAAATCCCTGCAAACTTCAGCAACTGCCCTCCCAACTAAGCAAGTGGGGGCATCCCTTTATTGTGAAGGCTTAGGACTTGTTTTCGAGAACTTCATGGACCAAGACCTGCGTTTTGTCTGAGAACCCTGCTTGGACTTAGAAGGAGTGGAAGCTAAGGACAGAAAGGATACCCTCTTAGCAGTATTTGCAGAGTGATTACTGCATGGAACTCTGGGTTTCTGCTTGCTAGGCAAAAGGGTACTTTTGCTGCCTGTAATCTTTTTGATAAGTGCATCCAAACCTTCACCAAAGAGACATTACCCAGTAGAAAGAAATCTTTCTAAGCATTTCTTACAGGCAGGTTCTGCCGACCAGTATTTTAGTCATTGGAGTCTACGCATCTTGATCAACACGAGACCTAGTTGGATAGCTGATGTAATGTATCAACCAAAGTGTCCACACAATATCTTAAGACCTTGGATATCTTAATATCTTGGAGTCCCAGCCTTCTCAACATTTCCTTATCAGAAGGCACTAAACTGGAGTCTCTTGACATAGCATTAGTCCAAGCCGCCACGGTCTGACAAACTTCTAATGTCACCACCACAGGTTGCAAGGTAGGGCCAATAAGAGAAAAAGAACACTTAAAGAGGCTCGCCAAACCTTTATCTACAACATCTTTAAAGGCAAGAACATCCTTAACCGGAACTGTTAGAGATTTGCTTTGTGAGAAATGGCTTTGTCTACATCTGGCACAACCCATTTCTTTAGGAAGGAATCCTCAAAAAGGTGAAAAAGCTTTTTGGAGGGAAAAACTGTTTTTCTAGATATAGCCAGTCAGCAAAAACAAGCTCTTCAACTAAAGAGTGCACAGGAAAGGCATTTGCAACTTTCTTACTAGTAATCTTAGTGTGGTCACCAACCTGAGGACTAATAGAAATGCATTCCCTGACATTGTCAATTAATATGTGCAATGGTCCCCTGCAGTTTTGTCGATAATCCCGTAGAGGGGATTTCTTCCAAAGAGGAACCCTTCAAGTCTCCATCCTCAGCATCCTGGCCAGGGAATAGAGAACAGACAAACTCCTCCTCTGGGAACGAAAAGAAGCTGGAGAAGGGGCACAGTGTTTATGGCCATGGTGATCAGACACCTCTAACATGGCAGAAACCTGACCCATTAACACTGACACGGACTGCTCTGACCAGTGTCCAGTCACCTGATGGTACCGCCATATGACCCATCAGTCCTCAATGGCCTGTGTCCTGTACTGTATGATCAAGAAATTGAGATGTGCAGTGCAGTTGAGACGTTCTCCTTAGATCATGGTCATCCTATTGTTACTCGGTAGATGACCCTTTTATGCAAAACAATATACACACAATGGTTTCTGATATACTGTTCAAAATATGTTTTATTGGTACATGTAGTTTACATTTTTTTTTATTGGTTGAATCTTTCAACTGTTTTAATATCTTTTTTGTGTATGTGGCTTCAAATAATATCCTATGTGCTCCAGTACTGTAAAATATGTTATTATTGTATATTGTAAGAAGAATAAAAGTAATAGAGTTATACTGGTTTTACCAGCCTTATTAGATCATTTGACCCTTACTTTCTTAACTTCTCCAGCAAGTCAGTCCATAGTATGTAATACGTAAGGTGTCAATTCAGGTTAAAATATAGTAAAATTATGCAAAGCCATACAAATAACTTTCTTGTTTAACTTTTATTAAAGGGGTGTACTGTTATATGTAATCAACTTAAATATATACATGCATTTATGCAAATACAAACATTTATTTTGTACAGTCAAATTCTCACACAATGACCCTTAACAGCTGAAAATCAAAAGTGAACATATATTCTAAATACAGATATATTACATTATGTATGCAATCTTTAAAATATTTGTATTCCTATTTAAATTGAACAGTTATCATCAAATATTTTATAAAAGCTGAACCCCAGCCAAACCCCTTTTTAGTTGGAAAGAGTTAGAACCTCTAACAATTCTTTTTTTAACATTCAAGTTTTTGTCCCTGTTGGGAAGATTTTCCAACATTGCCCATACAATCACATGGGTAGGAAATAGGGGAACATCTATTTAACGCTGACATAAACAAGGTGATCTTGTTCAACGCTCTTAAATATTGCAGCTCCATGACCCCGGGTGCTAAAACCCTTAAAGGTCACTTCAGCACAATATTAAGTGACACTTAACTCAGACGTTAAATGTAAAAAATGCATTCAAGTACCCTATTAACAAAAATGTACCTTATTTGTGCATCACCCAGCTGTAGATCCTCAAATCATCTCTGAAGTCATGCTGATACTGTCCTTCCTTCTGGAGGGTGGCTGCTTATGCTCCCCATGGTCCCTGTGTGTGTTGTAAAGTAGCCACTGCTCCAAGCTCACTCCAGTGATGGACTACAATCTTATGTTTAGTTTATTAATTTATATTGATGGTGTAGACCATTACAAGAGTGAGCTTGGAGTTGAAGTTACTTTACAATACACACAGGGACCATGAGAAACAAAAGTAGCCACCCTCCAGAAGGAAAGACAGTGTCAGCAACAATTCAGAGATGATTTGAGAATCTACAGCTGAGTGATGCACAAATAAGTTAATTTTTTTAAATAGTTAAGGTACTTGAATGCATGTTTAAGATTTAACTCCTGAGTTTAGTGTCATTATAATATGTATTCAAAAGATTGATGTCACACTGAGTCCCTGCATCATGAATCACCTTTGTTCCTATTACATCCCACAATGACTTCTCACTCTAATGCAGGGGTGCCCACAATTTTTTGTGTTAAGATCTACTTTTCAAATGATGAGCTACATGAGATCTACCAACGAAAAAAAACATCCCTCGCTCTCTCTCTCTCCTGGCTGGCTCTCCTCGCTCATCCTCCTGGCTGGCTCTCCTCTCTCTCCTGGCTGTCTTTCCCCTCACTCCTGGCTGTCTTTCCTGGCTCTCTCTCTCCTGGCTGTCATTCCTTGTTTCCTCTCCTCTCCTATTTCCTCTCCTGGGTGTCTCTTCTCGCTCTCTTGGCTGTCTCTCCTTGTTCTCTCCCTTGGCTGTCTCTCTTGTCTGTCTCTCCCAGCTCTCGCTCCTTGCTGTATTTTGCAAACAGTGTAGTGCAACAGGCTGTGTAAACTAGTATTCTTTGATGTAATACATAGCACTTCATCCACCAGTATCCTCCAGAAAGGTGTCAGGGAGCTTGGCTCAGCAGACTCAGGCTAATAGGTAAGCATGTGTGCACAGCTAAATAAATATACCAAAATGGAATAAAGGGGCCGCCATTCACACCCTTCGTGATCTACCAGCATCAGCTTTGAGAGCTACTGGTAGATCACCATCTACCTAATGGGCACCCCTGATCTAATGTGTTTCATTTAGCAGACCTTAAAGTACCTAGTAAAAATGGCATTTATTTATCTAGAAAATGCTTGTAAAGATTTTATGATATAGTCACAAAACATCCCCACTCCATTCACTTGTGCAGTACTCCAACTTCTGATCATGGAGTGCACACATAGGCTGCATGAAGAGTGCTGACAGCAGGACTACATGTGTACAGTATGAGTGCTTGCAACCTCCCTAAAAGTGCTGATAAAAGGATAAGGACCTTCTGCAGTGTCAATCAAGCACATGGGTGGGAGGTGGTTGGATCAAATTGACACTTTGAGCTGCCTGTGCATGTTGCTGCACAGAGCAGCTTTACAGAGCTCTTTAGTCCTTAGTGGTGTCTCTATTAATCCCGGACTATCGCTAGGAGCCACTGTAGCACAGGAAAGTTGGGAAGGGAAAAAACATGGGTTTGGTTTACTAAAGGCAAATAGGCTGTTTCAGTTAAGTCAAATAAGGTGAAGCTGTGCTGACTTCCATCACCCAATCATGTGAAAGCAAAAATGCAGATTTTTTATTTTACATGCACTTGATTGGGTAATCTTTGCAAAGTGAAATTTAACCAAATTCACCAAGCTAAGAGAAAAGTCCCCTGCAAAATGCAAATTCCATTTAAAGTGACCAGCCTATTTACGTTAAGTAAATCAACCCCATTGATTAAAATAACTATTTAATGAGTCGAAGGAGTCTGTGCGGGATGTGCTATGAACAATAAGTTGATTTGTGAGACCAGGCATCAGAGTGAAGCATCTGTCTTTTGAATAAGCAGTGACACATACAAATACACTTTTTTTACGGTGAAGGGATCATGTACACAGGTGTAAAATATACTGCTTTCAGAACTGCAATACATACTTTTTTTATGGATCTGAAGGTGGCTGTATTATATGCTATGGGCCCATTCAAACAGCTGCCCAAGCCTCTGTAATCTGGAGCTGTGTTCAGGTGAGTAAAAAAAAAAGCCATTTTTGGGGCCATAAATGTATGTGTACATGCAAACGTGTGTGTGACGTTTACATACGTACAAGCATACGGGGTTAAATCTGCCTATTGGCTGCCACTGGCTAATATGTCACTATCGGCAATGGGTAGCCAGCGGTGCATGCACTGCTGATTACACACTATTAATGTTTACATGCCAGCCCCAAATGAGTCATTCATGCAATGGCCATGCAGAGCAAAATGAGCACAGCTATTCAGAGTTTTTCCATAAGCCTGTGTGAATGAGGCCAAAGTTGGAAGGTTTTTTTTTCATTGCTGCCTGTGCCAGTAAGTGACTGACAACTCCTCAACAGGGACAACAATAATAATCTGATAGAGATGAACCCTTTCCTATTTAATAAATACTAAAAAAGATTAAGAAAAAGATTTCTGCATGAATATTACAAAATAATGTATGCCCAAGCAGCCGACGTAATGAACTAAATAAAATGCTTAAAGTAATTAAGGCGGGTTATAAGATTTTAATATGATGCTATTATTTTGAAAGCTGTCTCTTATAAAACTTTTGTGTGAAGAAATATATCCCACACCTCTTACAATGGTATAATCAGAGAAAAAATAGAAAAGCATATCAGTACAGTCAGGATATAATGTAAGACCTTCGAATCAGCCCAGTTTTCTCATTACATATGGCATTGTTCCCAAGAGTCCTATAATGTGCCAGGCAGTTCTTTCCATTACAGTGATAGAGGCTTGAAAGTTTTGTCCCTATTCAAATGGGATAATTTTCTCTAAAATCTCTTGCAAAGCTTCATTTCACAATACAACATATGTTTAGTTTTAGAAACAGTGTGAAACAGTTATAAGTTAGTAACATAATTCCTGATAATTCTTTTTTTTTGGTCATATACACAAATAAATACTATTGCCTGGTAGGGTCTACTGCTAGAGAAACCAGAAAAAGAGAAGATTGGTTATAATGAAAGTGTTGAAATACAAGTATACTAATATTAAATATCCTAAATTAAGACGGTAACAGTATATGTTTCAAAAGTAATTTGTACAGAGTAGCAAGGCCCAAGTCTATCTAGAGCAGTCTTTCTAAACCAGAGTTTCATGGCTCCTAGAGTTATTTCAGAGGTTGCTAGGGGTTCCCTCTCTATCATACAATGGTTAAGGCTGGCTTATCTAGATTTTTTTTTAAACCAGGTGAGAATATAAAGTTAAACAAGAAATAGGATAGGAGAGTGTACGCGAGGAATGTGATTCTAGATGTGTAAACTATGGATGACAAGTGTAATGGTTTTAAAGAAAACATATATTAGTAATCCACAGCTTGTTCCATAATGAGCCAGTTATTGTGTGGAAGATTTATTCGCTTTACTGTACTGTAAAATCCTGTAATGTGCTTTGTGTGTAAAAACCTACTCTATCACACTTTATTTACCAAAACAAGTTTAGAAACGTCTGATAATTTTGACCGCTTGACCACTGACTACTTGACAAACGTATAAACCATTTTAAAATGGCACAGGGATAGCTGCTATCTGTACCAGCATCGTCTTAACATGGTAGCCACCATCAGTCACTCCTGGGGGCCTGGAGCTGAAACAACCATCTCCTGGGCTTCTAATGCTTCTACAACTCGCTCCATAGGAGCACGCTGTAGAGGCAAATGTAAACAGATTGCTTCCGCATTCGGTTTGCTTCAGGAGTGTAGTGATGTCATGAATGACGTCATGGTACTTTTTCTGAGTATGGAGGCTGGGACAGATCTGTTAAAGCTCTGTTCAGCACCTGCCTGCAGCAATAGATCACTGCTATCCCTTGGGCTTAGGCTTAATAGGGCTATGAGTTCAAAAAGTGTCCTCTTATGCAAGACTATGGAATCATGCTGGCCTACTTAATAGAAATAAGCACCTAGGGCCTTGAGGAAACACCTGCGGCTGTACCCAACTCAGGGAGGGGTGGTGAGTGAGTGACTGGCTGAGATAGAAGTTTGCAGAACTTTCTGGCTCTCCCACCTAAGGACTTTAGACCTAGGTATCACTAGGACCTTGGTCCCTAAGGAGCTCAAGATCCCTGAGTGCTATAGGTCAGCATAGGCTGTGGGAACAGAGAGAGTGAGTAAGCCTGTGAAGAGGCTTAGAACTTAGTCTGAGACCATTTGCATTTGGGATAACCTGATTGTTTCTCATCCTCCTTCCCATATTTTGAATTCTGCAAATACATATTTGTATTCAAGTTCATTCTACAAAATGACTGGCTCCCATGTTGTGGGAGAACCAACCCTGAGATGAATATTGCTGGGACATTACTGCTATGTAAGTACACTGGAATATCCGCAATATGACTTGTTTAATATCTGATGGTTAATAGCTGCCCCACACAGAGCAAATAGTGTCACACAGGTAAGAATGACATTATTGAGCAACTCTACATAGATCGTTTTAGTGTCTTCTCAGCATGTAAACTTGCATATTTGGCTGAAATATTTGGGCATTTATGTGAAGATCTTTTATAAGAAAACCTTTTGGTATATGGATCTTTTGACTCCCATCTCATGTATTGGTCTAGCTGCTGTTTTTAGATAAGCTTAATGAGCTTCTATTTTTAGAGTGTGATCTGGACTCTTTTGAATAGTCTTGATGAATTGATACAGCCATTCGACAGATACAACAAAAAGAAAGATATATGGTCAGAAAAAGACAGAAAGGTGCTTAAAGATTTACATCTCACCCTGAAGCCATTTGCTTTTTTTCCTCTGTATCTTTACTATTAAATTAGTTTTTTTTAATTCTCTACCTGCAAACAAATATTTAAAAAAATATGTATTTTATTTTACAGAAGGAAAAAAACAATACTTTTAATAAACGTATCATATTTGTAAGGCTTAATTTTGAATTTGCTCATCTGCTGCTACAATGCTTCTGGATAGATTAAATGGGGGCATGTCTTAATCAGTGCTGACAACACAACAGCCAATTATGCGCCAAAGGAAAAAACATTTGTTTGAATTTGCCAGTGGGTGTTTTAAACTAATGTGCACTGTCAATCTAGATGCTAAACGGGCAGATTTTAGGCTCAGTATTGACTTCTTGTTAAATTAAGGATCATTCGTATTTACCTTAGATCTGCCAAAGGGATTTTTTCGAAGGTCTTGTGTGTAAATATTTTTATAGTGTATTTACAATGTTGTGTATGTTTAAATTATAATTGGTAATAGATCTAATTAAGTTTTTGTGACTTTTTTGCAAAATAGCTGCTATGATAATATATCAGTTTCTTTGATTGGAAGAAATGGTGACGGTGATATGGATGGTGTTTCTTTTGTCATAGAAACCGGTTCTAGTCATACAGAAGATAATACTTCACCAGACGGATCTTTTCCTTTTTTCTCATCGAAGATATGAACAATGCCTGGTTTCAGTAACAGATCATCTGATTCAATCTGACTTTTACTCTCTTCTACTTCACTGTAATGGCCTTTGCTTTGTTGTGACGCTTTACTTAGGACTTCTTTTAAACGATTCTTTATTTCAGCATCGGGACAGAAAACATATTCATAAAGGCATCCTGCAAGAACAGCACCAACAATCGGCCCAATCCAGTAGACCTAAAATATAAATAAAAATTATGTTACCATTTAAGCTGGTCTCAAAATTACAGAAGAGGTCTGGGACCATGCTAAAAAAAATGAAACAAATGTCTAACTTTTAAAGTCAGAATTCTGTGTTTAAAATTTTGAGTTTGAAACTCAGAATTCTGACTCTCAAACTCTGAATTTTTACTTTTAATCTCAGAATTCTGACTTTCAAACTTAGATTTCTGACTTTAAAATTCTGAGTTTGAAACTCTTTTAAAGTCATAATTCGGAGTTTCAAAATTAGAATTTTTAGATTAAAGGAGAAGTATGGGGTTAAGGCTTTTCCCCATAGTTCTCCTTAGGGTAACGGGAGGACACAAACTAGCGTCCCCCCATCACCCTAAACTCAGTATACCCTGAGCTGCAGCTCGTGGTATACTGAGACGCCACAGCTGAAACGATCTCATTGTCACAGGTCGGCTAGAACTATGAGGTGAGTGAAAAGCACTCACCTCATAGTTCTCCTTTAAAAGTCAGAATTCAGAGTTTCAGAATCAGAATTTTAAACACAGAATTCTGACATTTAAACATAGAATCCTGGCTTTCAATCTCAGAATTATGACTTTCAAACTCAGAATTTTGTTTCATTTTTTTTAGCATGGTCCCAGAGCTCTTCCATACAAAATAAATGAAAGAATTACAGGAAAAATTTGTGTTAGCCCCTGCATTGGGGATTACCCCCGCACTGTAAAGGTTAAGTGCTCATTTTTGTCTAGGTTCAAAAATAGCAAAATTATACTGAGTCGTCTAGCTGTCACAGCACAACCTGTCTCCTCCTCTGCTGCAACATTTGAATCTTCCTCAGTGTCCTCACGGCTATAAAAAGTTATAAAATGTGATGATTTACCAGACCTTAGACCACTGCAGTGGAGGGGAATTGAGGCTGGAATGACCGGTCTAAGAAAAAGCCAGCTCAGGTAAGTATAACTTTTTTTAACCTAAACAAAAACAAGCAGTGGTTTAGCCCCACTGCAAGGGTTAATAACATTTTCCTGGAGTTCTTCTTTAAATAAAGAAAGAAAGTTTCACTTGATTTTTATTACTATTAATTTTTGGAAACATTTTTGGGTCCTCATACCTACTCATACAACTTAAATACACACAGTCACACAGACAGGGCTGGATTTCCGAATCTTCTCTCTTCTTCTATTTATAGAAGGTGGGGTCCTGCTTTGGATGTTAACATCACTGTTTGTGTGACTTGGACACTTCCTATTGGCTGTCCAGGAGGGACATGGATGACAAACTAAATCCCAATCCCAATTTAGAAGATAGGTAAAAAAGTTCTGAATGGGTGAGGGGGTCTATTTTGGCCCAGAGATAACATATTGCAGTATAAAACCCCCCAAAAACCCAAATAAGGATTTTTTAAATAGAAATATATAATGGATACCTCTATATTTTTTTATCAGAATTTTAACAAATTTACTATAAAACATATATAATTTGTCTTACCCAGTGGTGTTCCCATTTGTTCATAACAACAGCCGGACCAAATGATCTAGCTGGATTCATGCTGGCTCCTGTGTAGTTGATCTGTTGAAGGAATGAACATACAGTAAATGATGTAGCTAAATAAAGTAAATGTATGAACTTTGCTTCACATTGATAACCTTAAGCTTGAGACGGTTCTAGTCCGATGTAAGCAAATTCCTACCTAATCATCAGGAGCACTGATATTACATCTTCAACAATTCATAGAATTAAACCTTCATTATTATTATTAATATCCTCATGATCATCCTCATCATTTTGTATCCATTTAACTCAGCGGTAGTAGAATGACGGGTATGGTATCTATTATTTTTGAAGCAACCCTTTCCTTTGCCAATGCTCATAGAAACCACTGCCAAGTATAAACAATTTCACTTGTAAACAGCTCATTAGGGCATATTGATTGAAACAAACTCTGCTCTAGTCTGCCCCTAGAGACTCAGTTATTCCTCAATTGGGATATGCACTCTTTCCTCTCCTACAGCAGAGAGAGGGTGAGGTCATGGTTTGCAATTATAGTGCATATCTCTTGTCCTCTGTAATTTTGCATAGGAGTGAGTCTGGAATGAGGTGTAACTGGCATCCAGGTGCTTCATAAATAAAAAAGTTTCAGAGAGAGAGACAGAAGAAAGAGTAGATAGGAAAATGCATGTATGGGTTTTAGTGTATTAAAAGGGATATCACTGAGACTGCATTACTTTTTAAAAATATTTGTAGCATTCCCCAAGGAGACAGGTTGGTTTATCTGACATTGTTGGACAGTGTTCATGCTTAAAAAATGATAATCCCATAAAATATGAAAACAGAACAGGGAACCAGAGCAGTCTGCATATTTTGAATATAGAAAATGATACAATAATCTCATAGAATAACATATTACTGAATATATAGAAGATCCAGTTTGAAAACTGTATTGCTGCGCTGGGCATATCTTCATCAAAAATGTGAGATGGTGTGAAAGGTAGCAGGTAACTTTAAAGAAGAACTCCAAGAAAAACTTTTTCTTAACCCTTGCAGTGGGGCTTTCCCTGCACTACAAGAGTTAAGTGCTCATTTCTGCCTAGGTTCAAAAAATAAAGTTATTCTCACCCAAAGCTCCGAGCCGACCAGCTGTTACAGTGCTCCTTCAGCCTGTCTAATCCTCCGCTGCAGCATTGGAATCTTCCCCAGCGTCCTCATGTCTATACACTGTGTATAGATGTGATGATTTAGGGGATCTTATACCACTGCAGAGGAGGGTTAGTGAGGCTGGAAGGACCGGTCTAAGAAAAAGCTGGCTCAACGGTTCAGATGAGTATAATTTTCTTTAACCTAAACCAAAACGAACAGTGGTTTAGCCCCACTGCAAGGGTTAATAACATTTTTCCCGGAGTTCTTCTTTCAAGATGCACAAGGAAGGACATTACTCTATAATTTTACTAAATTCACTACCTAAGGGCAGTTTCACATCTATTTGATCTGTTGCAGTGTGCTAAGGCACATAATGTTCTATGTTAATGTACATTGCATTAGGGCACCCATTTTTTTTATTTGTAAATTATTTATTTAGTTGCAAAATCATAGCAAAGGAAAGTTGACACAACAAACATTGTAGTCAAAACAATTTTTGCACAGTAACCATAAAAATGGTAAAAGTAGACCTGTTAGCATTAGCAAAGCATAACATAAAAAAAGCGTCCCTTGTCTTAGAGAACAGACAAAATGAGTCAAGAGTGCACAACTCCGTCTGCATTTTAAACTATTATTGTGAATAGAGCAGGCAGAGGAGAATATTCATCTTAAGAATGGCATTTCTGACAAACTGCATATAATGGTCTTTAGACCATCTGACAAGATAAGATTTAATGGTGTGGAGCAATTTGGTGTGATTTTCATGCCCAGATATGTGATATATCCCATAGTCCATTTGAAGCTGATATTCAGTCTAAGGGCATCTAATCTGGGTTTGGGGAGGTTAATGTTAAGGGCCTCCAACATCTGAAAATTGATTTTAAAGCTAGACAAACAGCCAAATCTGTCAAGTTCCCCAATAAATTGGGCAAAGAGGAGTGGTGCCAGAGGGGCTGAAAGGGAAATAATCAGAGACTGCCTTATTGGTCCTAACTGCCACAGTGAGTTTAGAATATAAGGCCTCTATATATTTCCACATATGAGGTCCCATACCATGTCAAAAGCCTTCTCAGTGCCTGTAAAGAGAGGAAACATGATTTTTTGGGTATGCCAAATGAAGCGCATTTATGACTCAAGTTGTGTTGTCTTTAGCTTCTATATTTGGGAGGAAGCCTACCTGCTCTGGATGGATAAGGGCTGCAATAGTGGGAAGTAATCAATCAGCTTCATAAACAGTTTCAGATCAATGTTTAGCAATGAAATTGGCCTATAATTTACACATTGCATGGCGTCTTTGCCCTCTTTCGTAATAACCAAAATGTGGGCCCGTAGTGTCTCAGGTGGGAGACATTTATCAGACAATATGCACATAAATGTTAAATGTTTCCCACCTGAGACACTATACTGGCCCACATTTTATTTATAACGGAAGAGGGGAAAGATGCCATGTAATGTGTAAATTACAGGCCAATTTCATTGCTAAGCATTGATCCGAAACTGATGTAAAATGAGGGGCAAGAACTCACACAAAGGACTTCTAGTAACCACTGGAATAGCCATCTGGACCAGGAGCCTTCCCAAGTTTTTAAAATGTGACTGCCACAAGGTACTCCTATTCCATAATTGATGCCTCCAAGAGTTAAACTGCCAATGTAAGAATCAATGAAATAAATGGAATACCCAAGGCAAGTAGGTAATCTTTGATGTGGGCCAAGGTTCTATGTGGATAGGTGGAGCCCCCGTGGGGGTGGGGCGGGAGTGTTGTACACATGGGGGTAAAATAGCAATTTATAATTTAAGTCTAGATCCACTTTTTATAGCTATGGCCTGAATAGAACTATTGATATGAATATGGTCAAGGAGTTTAGAGTCGCTGAAGCTGCTCCTTTTTTATGGCAGCACCCTTGGAGATGAAACTTCCCCTCACAGTGCAATTGTGTGTTCCCCACACTACCAGCGGACACATTGTGCAGGTTATACTGTCTAATCTCTTCTCTTAAAGGCCCTTTTTGAATAAGAGATTAATTCAAGTCTTCTGAGTAGGTTTCCCCCAACCAGAGCAAAATATTAATCGGGGCATGATTAGAGACGGTGCGTGTATCTATGGTCTTTGAGATTTAATCCGGCGCCGACTGATGGATAAAAAAAATTATCGATACAGGAGAACCACTGATGTATTGATGAATACAAGGTGAAATCTCTTTAGCAGAATAGGTTATTCTCCAAACATCTACCACCCTATTCCTGTAGAGAACCTGTTTAAGTCTACGAAAAAAGGGACATGATCTGTGAGTAGCTTCCCTGGAAACATCCAAAGGGTCAAGGGCATGATTAAAGTCCCCTCCCAATGTCAAAAGATCCTCTATGAACCTCTTGAGTGTATCAAGGGCGGACTGCAGGAATCTGAGTTGATATTAGCTAGAAGGTATACACTGGCCAGCATTGCCTGTCTATTATTGCGCATATCTGGAGAAATAGATAGCGCCCACTGTCCTCCACTATTTGTGCCTGCAGCCTTCAGTTGAGGCATCTGGAGAATGGTATACTCGCCCCTTTATGATTTGTTCTGTAGTTTACTACTGTGGTAGGAGGTTGGGTATCAATAGTTTGAGCGTTTCGGATGAGAATCAGATTGAAAATGTAGGAAAAGCCAAAGCCATCGTAGCCTAATGCCTTCATAGTTCTCTAAGCACACAGGGCCTTTAACATTAAGTCCCCTGATATTAAAGAAAATGATCTTCACTAGGTACATATGTGACAATAATGAGTGGTATAATCAGGTCCGTGCGGGGTCGAATTAGTAGAAATTGTATAAGCATGGTGAACTATGTTGGCAGTCAATTTATCTGAATAGCCTGCCAACGCATCACAATGGACCAAAAATGAAACAGGCATCATTTGTTTGCCAACACAGCGAATCACAACATATGGTAGTTTATTAGTCTGTGTTGTGGTGCACTGCAATAAAATGGGCATGGCACATTGGTAACAGGCCTGTTACCTCATTGTGTAGGTGTAAATTGGCTCTGTAATATAGTCTGTATAATGTTTAACCTGCAACAGTATCAATACATTAAATAAGAACAAGCTTTCATAATGCATCTACAGTGTTTGTTATACTTACAGCAAAAAGATGACCTATTGCCACAGAAAATCCAATTGCTAGTGCTACTGATCCAGTGGTATCATTGCGCTTTGAATCACAACTTGCACAAATAGTAAAAAGCAACTGGAAAGTAATGATCAATTCAACCAGAAGACCGTGACCAGGAGAAAGCTTTGCATTCACCTATGAATATATTAAATAAACAATTACTAAAGCAAGAGGGAGATATTTGGCATATATTTGAATGAAACTCAGCATAAAATGTAACATTCATATTTCTTTTTTTTCTTTAGGGGGCAGGGGGCATGATACAGTTAAATAAGTGCTTTGAAAAAAAAATACTTGCTATGTAGAAATAGATCACATAATATTAAACAGAAAATGTAGGCTTATCTGTTCAATTAAATAATAGGGAAGATTTGATGATTACCTCAGTAACTCCTAAACCTCCAGCAACTTCAGATGGAGTGACTACATAGAGGATTCCAGCTCCTGCGATGGCACCCAAACACTGTGCTACAATGTAAAAGGCTGACTTTGAAATGCTGATCTTCCTCATACAAACCATTGCAATAGTAACTGCAGGGTTAATGTGGCCTCCACTTATGTGTCCGAAACACTGCACTAGGGTTGCAATGCTTAGACCAAAGCAAAGTGAAATGAGAACCAGATCTGCAGGCTGAGGATTTTCCTTTGTACTCCAGTTAATGGTTGAACCAAGGCTTAGCAGAACAAATATGAACATGGCCAGAAATTCGCCAATGACTGCCTTCCAAAACGACTGTGTCCACACTCCTTTACAGGCCACCATGATTGGATTGCACATGCACAGACGTCCACACTTGCTAAAGGAAGAAAATAAAAAAGTAGTTTTTTTTAACCAATAATACAACATAACACAGAAATTCTTTAATTTAAAGCCCATCTCTTGGCAAAATCTAAAGTACTTCCAATCCCACCATACCCCCCACCCCAATCCCACTCCAGTTTTAAAGCATTGTTGTTTTATGGCTTAGTTGAATCTGGTGATCCACTACAGTTCCTTTTCTAGAAGTAGATTCCGGTGATACTACACTGCAGTCTATTCCTATCTCAGATTTTACCCTCGCTGTAAGAATATTAGGCAATTGCAGTCTTTTGAAGCCTAAAAGGACCTTGCCAATGGACAGTGGGCTCCCAAGGAAGGACCCTCTCCCTCTGCAATTATAGAAAAATTGGGACCTGGAGTGAAAAAGGGAACACATCCCCACGTATCACAACACTGGTCAATATAACCATATAGTGTTGCTGCTGGTCGAAATGTCACATTTAGTTTTCCTAGCGCAGTGGTTTTTGTCTTTTTAAAAAGGGATTTTCCTTTTTTTTTTAAATTGCTGCAGTGATTAGCTTTATGGGGGGTGGGGGTATTGTTTGTGGTGGAGGACTGGCTGGAGCAGAGCTTTAAAGACCTTTGCACACAGGTTGATAGTTGCACCTACTAGCCTTAATGATTTCCAAGTCACCAAATTGGAACAAGTATGCAGACCAGGAAAATCAGAGAAAAGTAATTTGTTTATTTGTTCCACGAGAGTGTCTCAGGCAGTAATGAAATCATCATCAGCATCAAAGCCAAGCAACTAGCATTTTCAGAAGGAGAGTTCAGCACTGACAATCCCCACCTTGGTCTCATTGCAGGTTTCTTTTAGAGCTGAAAGAGTTTGTTATGAACCCTGAATAATGAATGAAGACAGAATTTTGAATTTGTAGCCTTTTATAAGAACATTTCGTTCTAATAGATGGAGCAGAATATTCAGCCAAGAAAGTAAAGTTCTACAGTTGGAAGACAAATTCATCCCTTTTAAAATGCTATGGGCGGTGCTTCCGGGGAAATTCAGTTTAGGGGCACCGTGGAAGATTTATCACAATAAAACACACAAGCATGAGATATGTGCAGAACTACAGATGCATTTCCAAGTTCTGGTTAAAAATAGATGAATTTGTGCTTTTTTTGAATCTTGGACACATATCAGCGCTATGTTTGTCCTGGCAGCACTTTGATTAATACTTCAGATACTGCAAAACTCAATATTAGATTGGAGTGTGAATCAACATGGAACCGTTCCAGCCTGTTTTTTAAAGCTTCGATGAATAAATCTGTAAATGTTAATAAATAAATATCTATTTACCAATGCTAATGTGCTATTAAGTAGTTTTCCATCTGAATATTTTAGCAATCTGTCATTTACACACGCCAGCCTAAACATAATAATCTACGGCTCATCAATAAAAATACTGGGTACTGAAAACTAAATATGAGGTGTTATAAACTTAACATAACATGAATATTTTAAAAATCTGGTCTGAGGCAAAAAGATTTCATAGCATCCTTTAGAAAACCTGTACTGAGTGAAATATGGCGGTGGCGGTGATTTCAGCAAATAATGTGGAATTGTTCAAGAAACTTTTGGACGATTTCTTAAGGGACCGTAATATACAGGGGTACGGGTACTCCTAGAATGAGATCCTAATAGGTTGGACTTGATGGACTAATGTCTTTATTCAACCTCAAATACTATGTAACTATGTAACTATGGAGGCTGTCATTGCTGAACACCTTCTGAATATGCCAGTTGCCTGTTGATCTCTGACATCAATATTTAGTGAGTCACTGACCAATACCAATTATGAAGCCAAAAAGTGATGTCAGAACTTCTGATATGCATACGTATACCTGGTAAGTGGTTCAGAAACATTGAAAGCAGGGATTAGCATAGCAGTCAGGCAACTAGGATTTTCAAAAGGAAGGGTCAGCAATGGCAGCCTCCATATTACTCTTAGGGGTCTATTCACAAAGCAGCTTCGGCCGATCCTTTCCTTTCAGTAGAACCGAAGGGCTGCTGTACAGGCTATTCACCATAGCCCGTACAGCTCCCGAACTTGGCCGAGTGGCTCAGTCCAGCCGAACGCATATGCCTCGGCTCGGCTGAGCCACGCTGAAAGCCGAAGCCTGCTTCTGACAGCTGGGCGGAGCCAGCCGTGATCTTACGGCTGGCTCCGGCCACTTGCAGAGAGATCAGCGTCCCTGGTTACCAGTTCTCCATCAGGTCCACTACTGATTGACAGCAGCAGAGGGTGGGTACAATGCTAGTTTGCTATTGGCTATTGCAAATTGAAATAGCCAATAGGAATCTAGCAATGCATTCCTATGGCCAACATTTTTTTTTCTATTCTGACACGGCTCTGTGTCAGAATAAGAAAAAAATAGAAAAAGCAGTGTTTCTCTCCTTGGCGGCCGGGAGACTCCCGGAGTGCCCGGGAGAGTTAGGCTTTTTCTTTTCTTTTTTTTTGACGGCAACAGAACCGCCGGCCAATAGAAAACAGCCTGCTTCTGACAGCTGGGCGGAGCCTGCCGTGATCTTGCCCTCTATTTTTATTTTTCTACTTTTTTAACTGTTAAGCCACCCGATGAAATCAGCCGTACCAGCCTGAAGTGAATAGCGGAACAATGTTCGGCTCACTTCGCTTCAGGTCGGTCATTCACTCGGCTGCCTATGGCAGCTTAGTGAATAGACCCCTTAGTATAGGTTTCCTTTAAACTTTATACTTTAACCTTCTTGACATTTATTGTATTTTTATTTACCTATATTCTCCTAGTGCCCTCCACTTTTTATTAATTTCTGCACTGATTACTATACACTTAAGATCCCCCAGCATACAGTAAGGCAGGATTGGAGATCTCAATGACCTAATTAACTGCTTGCCAAAGTCAGCAAATGTGACAGCAATTGAAGAAAAGAAACAATAGAAGGGAAAGCTGAGGATCATAATCTTTTATGCTAATCCCTATTTACAAAACCTAGAAACAGGTAAATTAGTAGATATTATTTCAAATGAGAAATTAAAAACACCACTAAAACCCCCACTTATTACATTACATGTATCTAGTCACTGAAAATTTGCACCAGGCCAAAATGTCTATGCACCACATGGAAATGTGACCAATAATAGATATTGTATATATAAATACATATACAGTAAATTGACATACTGTATACATATGTATGCATGTGTACACATGTATATACATTATGTTGTTTTTTGTCATTTGTGGTACTACCTGAGTTGTATTATTAGATGAGGCAAAACAAACGACAAACGCACTATAAGAGGTGCCTTGGCGCGGCAGTGCGGCTTACACATCCTTTGCAGAAGACGTGTATCCAAACCTCTGTCATTGTCCTTAGTGGTGAGACAAGTTGTTTTACATGCTGGTTTGTGAGTGTGCCATGATGCCTTTCTACTGTATTATTAGATGAGTCACCAGGTATTGTTTGATGTACCTACTGTATGTATTTTAACATCACCGCAGTATTCACTGGTGATTTGTTGACTAGTTATAGTATATATGTAGAAATCAAATTTGTACTTTTATAAAAAGATATTTTGATTATTGCTATATCATTGTAGTACCGGAAAAGCCCCTATATACAATATCTATTTACATGTTTCTGATTGATGTTTCAGTGTCAGAACAAAAAATAGTAACTTAATTGTCAAAGATAGAACAACAAATCTGGTCAGTTTTCTCTGACCTGGGGTTCTTGGGGAAGCAGAGATTCATCTTGCTAGTGAACGCAGTTTATTCTCTGAACTGGTAGAGTAATCCAATGGACCTCTAATCCAATGGTCATTAAATGGCAATCCTGCTTGTAAGGCCAAAAGGGATTTGGAAAAAAAATCTCAGTAATTTCAGCAGCCATATAAGAAAGTAACATTTTCTTATTAGGTAATGTCACACAAGGAATCCCAGTTAGGGGTAATATTTGTTAAAGTGGAGAAGGCAGGAGGAAAGTAGTGATGGTGAGCAGTGCTCTTTCTAAGTGTGTTTGTTTGGCAATCGTG
This sequence comes from Nanorana parkeri, assembly GCF_000935625.1. NCBI lineage: Eukaryota > Metazoa > Chordata > Amphibia > Anura > Dicroglossidae > Nanorana > Nanorana parkeri. The sequence continues at coordinate 1,387,362 of NW_017306436.1, read as the reverse complement.
CATATGTCAGGTAGACATTAGATTGTTGCCCATTTTTAGCCACCAGGTGACTGTCTTCTTATGCATATGGATATCTCAATTATCTTGCATGCTTATGATCTAATATAAATAAAAAAAAGTGCTCACTATGAACACAAAGTCACTATGCACCACTAACAAACCTTTCATAACATGGTTATTCTTAAAAAGGTATTAATTGAAAACACATACAAAGTGTCAGGAGAACATCAGAACCTGAAGAGAAAGTATCATCGGACCCGTTCTGTGTTACTGTGCCAGAGATCCCTCTTCCCTTCTTTCTTAGTCACAGCCTGAATCAGAACCCCTAGTATCAGCTGGTGTTGGACACTTGGGCCTAGAGATTGGTTGTTAGTCCCAAGCACTGCCACATGGGAGGAGGTCAGATGCTTCCTCATACCTGGAAACATTAGATATTAGCATTCGCTGAGGCAGCAAAATTAGTGCCTTGGGGAGCCCTGGCAAAGTAAATATGAGTTGGTTGTGGTTGGTCCCTGAATGGGCAAAGTGACAGTGTCTTTTTAAGACATTTAATACAAAGGTGGCATTGACTGCATGCTACTTGCAGCTGTCTTTTTCACCATAATTGTAGTGCTATGACTTATTCTACACTGTGTATTTGTGTGTAGGTAGAGGCAGGTCTTTACTTGTTTTCTGCTCAGGATGTGACTGCTTTGTAAAGGAAACAAGCTGGGGAGTTTGCACACCTTGTTTTGATGCATTTGGGATGTACTTAGTTGATTTAAACTGAAAATAGAGTTGAGATTTAAGCTTTACAAAATAAGAGTTAGTCAAAGTAAATATTTAAAAGTGGGTAGAGAATGAAGTGCTGATATAAAACAAAGGAGCTAAGTTTTACTTGGGAATTCACCCAACTTGGTTTGTCCAGAACTGTCTCCCATGCAGATTTATGATTTACACTCACTTTATAGATATGATAACCAGATTCCATATGTTACAGTGAGGATGTTTATTGGTGACATACTGTATACCTCTTCAAGATACAATCAAATATATCTAAAGCCAAAACTTTTTGGTCCAGCAGGCCAGCAGAAACTAATGAACACTGCATGATTACAACGCAGGCTCACCAAATAACAGGCTAAAGTTTTACCAGCACCTCCACGCAGTGCAACAGTCCATAAACTGTTGGGTACACACACATGGAGTATGTCAGTCCTTCAGTTGTCTGGTTGTGTGGGAAGAAGCAGTCAAACACCTTAGTTGGAAGAATTTTGCTGCATCACTTGCTGGGTCACTGTAGCTCTGCCACCCTCATACCTGGTTGCATTAACAGTCCACATTAAAGGCTTTTTTGGACATCTCATACAGATGTAATTCTGCTGTATTCCTGGATGGAGTGCCGCTGTGCTTGGCACTCATACAGTCACATGTGCATATTGCTGACCACCAACATAAACAGCTGTCCTAACTTAAAAGTTTAATAAAATGCCAAAACAGAGTGCACAAAAACACTTCAAAACCACAACCCCACATTGCTTGAGCCCTCTCTCATCCCCATATCCTCAATTATTTTATTTTTATTACATCTCAAAAATGTTCAAAATATAGACTTCAGGTACTGTATGTACTGTATGTGTTTGGTAGAGATTGGCTAGTGTCAGGACAATGTGCAAGCACTTGAATAGGCAGCAACTTGAAAAAGACAAGGAAGGTTTATCCTTCTAATATAAATTCTAGTGCATTATTTGAGATACAATAACCACAAATATTGTACAGTAGCTGGACAGTATGAAAGCAACTTGGTTAGGCTGTTAAATAAGCGAGAAAGATGAGGTATGTTGAACATTATAGTGCATTATCTGAGAGACAATAGCCATAAATATTTTTGAGTGCTTATTGGGCTGGGGCACTGGAATATGCTTCAAACTTTGAGGTGCAATGCAGGATTTACTCTGCAGCAAACATTTAAAATTTTGTGTGCTCAAGGAAGAACACAAGAGATATTGTTACATCAATTTTCAGACCACACTCTGTGAATCTTCACCAAATCAAAGATATTTATTCATATTCACGATAACACATTGTGACACAAAAATCCCATATGTAATTAGCCACTAACGCATTTCACCATTACGGCTTAATCATATAGGTACAATTGTTCTTTCAAAAGTCCACTTAAATACTGTCTGACACCTCCTGCATGCAGGTTTGAGTTAAATTGCTCGTATCCAGAACTCCCAATTAACCCCACAGTGTCAATTAAAAAAATCTGTATTGCTATACAGCTTTGAAAACTTAGACAAAATATAAATCACCAACGTTTATAATATGTATATATTCAAATACAATAAATCTAATATCCAGGAATGAGTACATAAAGGTATACCAGCAATCCTAATGGACTACTATCTTACTATCAACTTCTATCCAGATTGTAATGCGTGATCTACAATCCCCATTGAACCACCGTTTCCACCAATGCCAAGACAAAACTGAAGGTGGTGGGAGAACCCCAATCTCTGCCAGGTTAAAAACTCCACCAAGTCCACAAGCAGGGTAGTGGCCTAACAGAGACAGATATAAGCCTATAGTTATAAATAACAAGAGAAAACACTAACTTATTGTTTTTTTTCTACTAGATTTAGTTCACAGTTTGATGAAATGTAATGTATTTTTAAGAGACATTTACCCATATTACAGGGAGATCCAGAACTGAGGAAAATTCTAGAACCTGGTGTACAGTTCGTAACCAGGAAGACACCTATAGTGGGTAATATCCTCTCTCCAAGCCTCTTTCAATCCCATAGAAAAAGAGGCAACTCTGGCAACTGGTTGGCAACCATAGGGTTATATATGATGCCTGTCATTGTACTACAATCACCCAGACACTCATTGATGACACGCTGCAGTTTGATGCAGCCTTTGCCGCATGGCCAATGTTGAGTGTTTGGGATGTCACAAATGAGTAGGTTTATAGACAGCTTACGTGGGCGCTGCATTTCTGCCAGGTGAGCCATTGCCGGGAATGGCAATCTGAAGTGGCCATAAATCCTTCTGGCCTGATGAAGGATCTCACAGAAAGCCTCACAGTAAACTTCATGCTGAACTGCTGCACCAGCAGATACAGGGAATGTGCCAGACAGAGCTGGAATGGAAACAACTGCAGAGTCAGCATTTTGCCAAGCTGGCAAAAAAATGCCCGGGCATGTGGGGGATTTGGGGACATGTTTTCTTCCACTGCTGCAACTGTGGAAGAGACACCTGCCTTCAGAAGGATGCTGCTCAAGATGCAGGGGTGGGTGTGGGAAAATGATGCAGAGCTTTAAGCCTTCGCTTGACCCCCCTCATCATGACCCTTTTGCACATTTGACATGGCATTTCCTAAGCCTCTGCAACTCTTTGAGAAGCTTCCCTACCTGTTAATTGAGGCTACAGATGTTCTGGAAGACAATGTTGGGGAAGGAGGGAGATGCGGAAAGTGAGGAAATAATAGATGAGTTACCATAGAGTTAATTTATTCATAATATTCTTATAGTTTACACAACGTAGTGCATTATTCCCCATATAATTACATATTTTACTGATTGTTTAAATGTATTTAAAATGTATATTATAATGTTATATTTTTGTATGACAGGTATGTAATAGATCTGCAAAATTACGCCTATCCTAAAGATGTTGCTTGACTTTTCTATGTGATGTATTAATATGTTTCCTATTGTTATCCCTTTTATTATCCCTTACATTTAGTAAATATTTGCAGGAGTTTAAAGCTGTCTTGCTATGCGCATGCTAGCAAGTCTCCTGTCACATTAGAGTCAAAGTTTCTTTAACGATTTATTATTAGACCAAAGCAAACACTGAGTCTCATACTTAACTAACTAGCCAAATTACACAGGGCTTTTATGTTATATCAGTCTTATGTTTTCTAGGTTTATGAACGTTTATTAAAGTGACACTAAACTCAGGTGTTAAATCTTAAAAATGCATTAAGGTACTTTAACTATTAAAAGAAATGTATCTTATTTGGGTATTACTCAGTTGTAGATCCTCCAATCATCTTTGAATTAAACATAATTTTTGTGCCACCTGTTTCTTTTGGGCATTGCTTCAAAACTGCACGGTATTTGGTCAAATACCTAAACCACTAAACACTAAACCATAAGAACTATTGTAAAGCAGAACAGCAATGAAAATTAAAATAGAAATAAAAGAAGCCTAGTAAAATATTACATTTTAAGATATACATTTGTAATGTCTTTATAAACACATTTCAATATTGGAATAACTTGTTTTACGAATTTAATCTGTACTAGCTACAGACTTCAAAATTACAATGAAAATGATGTAGCACATATATATCAACAGAGGGCGCTTTAAGCTTAAATATTAAAGTTGCATCTAGAATTGCTGAATAGGTTGCCACAAAATATGAACTTGGCACGCACATTTAACTGTGTTTACATGGAGAAGAAATAATAGGCACTAGCTCTATCAAAACAAAAATGTACAAATGTCAAGGTTGCTGTCTTTTACAAAGACACAATGTTATATACCGTTTGTTCACAAATTAGCTGAAATTCATCATGACAAAGTTTTGCAGGGGGATATTATAAAAACAAAACCATCAAAATAAACCAGACACAAAAGACTCTAGTTTGCAGTACCTAGAATCAGCAACGACTCTAAGGTATTTTTTACTAAAAGTGAACACTCTATTACTAAAGAAGACACCTTAAACCAGGAGTGGGGAATTCTGGCCCTCCAGCTGTACTTTAACTACAAATCCCAACATTCTTCTGCCTCATAGGACTTGTAGTTCCACAACAGCTGGATGGCCGGAGTTACCAACCTCTGCCTTAAAGGGTATGTAAACTTTAACAATGAAACCTTATTTGGTCCCTTTAGACCTGTTAACCACTTGAAGACTAGCTTCATAAAGCTGCTGAAATCAGCCAAGTGAATAAAACAGCCGAAGTGAAGTGAGACGAACGCAGTTCGGCTATTCTCTTCAGCCCTGCATGGCTGAATTCAGCCGTACATCGGCTGGCTTCGGTCAGCCGAACATGCTCTGCGTGCTTCCCTGAGCCGAAGGGCAGGAAGAGTACAACTCAGCCAATCCAACATCTGGATCGGCTGAGCTGAAGCTCCAGCAGTTCAGTCGCTGCTGTTCACCCCTATTCTCATAGGGGCCATACAATAGTGAGTGAATAGACGAATGCCTCCCAACCGGCATTCGGCTCAGCTATTTTGCTCACTACCTCTGAGGTAGCATACAGAAAAATGTAAACAAAAGGAAAAAATGTTTAAAAATCATTTAAATAAATGTAAAAAAAGAGAAATAAAGAAAAATGTTATAAAATAATACATTTTTTTTAAAGAATAAAAAAAAAGAAAAAAACAGCATGGGGTCCCACTCCCAAACAATACCAGACCCTTTAGGTCTGGTAGGAATGTTAGCAGGGACCCCTATTAAAAAAAAAAAGGAAAAAATGCATGGGGTCCCCCCCAAAAGTCATACCAGGCTTTTTAGGTCTGGTAGGAATTTTAGAAGGGACCCCAAGTTAAAAATAAAAAAGAAGTGCGTGGGGTTCCCCCCCAAAGTCATACAGGCCCTTAAAGTCTGGTATAAATTTCAAGGAGGAAATCTACCTCCAAAAATGGGGAAAAAAATTCCCAAACAGACCCTTGATCCGAGCACAGGCCTGGCAGGGCCAGACTTTTAGAAAAAAAACTTTAATTGAAGAAAAAAACACAACAAAGGCTTATGACATGTCCTTTTTTGTAAAGAAAAACCCAAAAATGGATCCACCGACGTAATCCAGGGTCAATCACAACGGCCAGCATTGTCCATGACGATGACGACTTGAATAAAAACATAAAAATAATAAATAAATAAAAAATAATTTAAACCTCCCCTCCTGATGACCCGTTCACACGTGGCGACCTCCCGCCGCAGAATGGCATTCTGACAGATGCCGGAAAAAATAAACAATTGGGCGGAGCTGGTGGTGACATCACCGCTAGTTCCACCCCACCGGTTTACATTTGTCCGGCACCTGGCAGTCTCCCCCCAGGTCCCGGACAAATCAAAACACATGGGCCAAGCCAGCCATGGCATTACAGCTGGCTGCTCAAGGACACTGGGCTGCCATTGAAGGACAACAACTGGGTGGAGCCAGCTGTGACAATTCAGCTGGGTCCACCCAGCTGTTGTCTTTTGTGGGGAGAACGATCGGCTTCGGCCGACTTTTCTCCCTGCTTTGGCTTTAACTACGGCTCAACCGAGCCGAAGCATATGTGTTTGGCTCGGCTGAGCCACTCGGCTGCCTTCGGCTGCTGTAAGGGCTATTGTGCATAGCCCGTACAGCATCCCTGTGATTCGACTGAATTGAAGGGTCAGGCGGCTGAAGCGAGCCAAAAGGATCAGCCAAAGCTGGATCCTTCAGCTCAATAGTGAATAAACCTCCAAGTGTTTACACCCTCTTCCTGGCCAGGCTTTTTCAGTATTCAGTGCTGCAGTATTTTGACTGACATTTATTCCTTCATGCAAAGCTGTACTGAAAGAATTTTCTTTTGGTGACCGCTAGCTCCGCCCAATTGTTTATGTTTTGCCGACATCTGTCAAAATGCCATTATGCTGTGGGAGACGGCGGTCGTCGTTTTTTTATTTTTTATTATTTCTATTTATTTTTTATTGTTTTATTTTTTATTTTGTCATCGTCGTGGACAATGCTGGACGCCGTGATTGACCCTGGACTACGTTGGTGGATCCATTTTTTTTTTTAAATAAAAGACTTGTCAAAAACATGTCTTTTGTTTTTTTTTAATTAAAGGATTTTATCAAAATGGACTTTTAAAAAAACTATTTTATTTAACCCTTTAGTGAATGGGTAGGGGTACAAGTTCCCCTTACTCATTCACAAGGGAGGGGGGCGGAATATGGGTGCCCCCTTAATTAAAGGAGGGACCCCACGTTTCTCCCCCCCCCATTTTTGGGGGTGGGTTTCCTCCTTAAAATTCCTACCAGACCTTAAGGGCCTGGTATGACTTTGAGGGGGAACCCCACACACTTCTCTCTTTTTTTTTTTTACACGGGGTCCCTCCTAAATATTCCTACCAGACCCTAAGGGTCTGGTATGACTTTTAGGGGGAACCCTACATTTTTTTAAAATGGTCCCTCCTAACATTCCTACCAGACCTAAAGGGTCTGGTATTGTTTGGGTAAGGGGAACTGCACACTTTAAGAGAAAAAAAAGTATTTTTTTTTTTAGAAATGTCAGTTTTGCTGCAGCAGGTTCTATACATCCTACAGATCCCCCACTTCACAGGCAGGTTAAGGGGACCCCTCAGGCATGA
>NW_017306436.1:1365827-1379994 GCF_000935625.1 Nanorana parkeri | reverse complement strand
GTCACCCCCCCCCCCGTCATGATATTTAAAGGATTTTTTCATTTTTAGTCTTACCCTTTAAGTGATGTTAAAATCACTGCTCCTTTGAAAACAGTATTTTTTTGTTTGTTTTTTTTCCTGTCCCCCAGAGCAGTACTTGGACCCCCATACACCTTTTATGGCCAATAACTTGCATATAAGCACTTTTAAAGGGGACAATCATTTTCAAAAGTTCGACTACCATTGTCTTGCATTAGGTTCGAGTTCGTATTCGAACTTTTCGGCCGTTCGGGTGTTCGAATACGAACCAAACACGGGAGTGTTCGGCCCATCACTACTCCTCCATAGATAAACCATGGTGAGTGAACATTGTCACCCAAACCTCTTTAAAGTTTTACTCCAGGCAGATATAAAAATACAAATTAATTTGTATCATTCTTACGCCATTTTAAAATAAAATCCAAGCAATGTAAGTACTTGGATTTGACTTGGTATTAGCCTCTTGCAGTCTACTGTACAGGCTGAGCAGTAAAGCTCAGAGAGGGGAGACGCAGCACAAGAAGTCAATCAAGTGTGCTGCATTGCAAGGATCATCTTGATAGAAGGAGAAAGCAAAGTGACAGAAAGATTAACTCGTCAGCATGCTGCTTCTTTTTTCACTATCAGGGTGGTTTTGGGAGGTAAGTGAAAGTGAAACTGCACCAGAGAAATATTGGGTTCTCTGCTGTGATAGACAGGGCTGTGTTGTTAGGCAGAGGTGTATAAATCTTAGAACTGGATATACAGAAATACTAATCCTTTGGCAGGTAAAACAGATTTGATCAGCAAAATACAGTAACTCATTGCAACCGGAAATGAAATAATGCTGAAAAGGCTTTGCTGCTCATCCACCACATAGAGAACAATCAGTGCTGAATATGGGGCTATTTGTCACAAAAGACAATTTTTAGGGTTCTGTTCCCCTCCACTCCCTTATGACCCAAAGTCCAGTGTGGCATATAAGAAAGATTTTCTAAAAAATAATTTCTTGTGTATTAGAGAGAGAATGAGAGATTACACATATGAAAGTGTTTTGTGGAACACTTGTCATGTTCATATAATGTATGTAATGATAAATAATAACAACAATGATTGTATACAAGACCGAGAGAAGTATTAAAGATGAACTAAAGCAGAACTCTGGGGAAAATGTTTTTCAAACATTTGCAGTGGGACTATCCCTGCACTGAAAGGGTTAAGTGCTATCCTAACCTGATCTTCTGAGGTGGCCGGCTGTTCTCCCTGTGCTCCCTTCTGCCATGTCCTCCAGCAATGGTATGTCCCTCTATACACTGTGTATAGAATGTGATGACTCACAGTACCTTAGACCACTGTAGCGGATGGGGAGAGAGGCTCCAGAGACAGGTCTAAGAGCAAGGGTCGGGTGAGTATAACTTTGTTATTTTCCTCCCCAGACCAAAAACAAGCACTCAACCCTTGCAAAGTGGAGGTGGCCCCTCTGCAAAGGTTAATGCATCATTCCCTGGAGTTCAACTTTAAAGATAAATGACTCACCCACCCTACTGTATGCAGAAAGAGATACTGAATAAGTCTTGTGTCATCATACATGTCTCTGTGTGTGATTCTCTAAGCTATCTGATTTTCTTCCTTCTTATTTCAAATCTCTAAAAACACAGGAGTGGCTCTTATTTCCTAAAGTGGTTTTATAACTGAATTGCACCTACCAATCAGCCAAAAGAAAACATTTATTCTCCAGTGACCATTTTGCTTTGTGGGTTTGAATCTTATGATGAAACAGCACTGACTGTACCTATAAAATATACTTTCAAGTCCAATGATGTTTAATGCAGCAAAAATCCCAAACTTTAACAGCTGTTTTCCTAAAATATTCCCAAAGTGTTAAAATGGCATTAACAGCTGTCTAACACTTACAGGGTTATTCACAAAGCTGGCGAAGGCAGCCGTGTGAATAACCGACCCGAAGTGAAGCGAACCGAACGCTATTCACTTCAGGCTTGTTCAGCTGATTTCAGCTGTATATCGGCTGAAATCAGCCATACATTGGCTTTCTTCGGCTGGCTTCGGGTCGGCCGAACATGCTCAGAAGAGCTTGAAATTATGATACTCGAAGAGGACTTCAATATAGTGAGTATATCGGAGACCTGGCTAGATGGCACACATGATTGGGCTACTAATATAGAGGGGTATAACCTATTCAGGAGGGACAGATGTGGGAGAAGTGGTAGCCAACGGCTCTGTGTCAGAATAAAAAAGAAAAAGCAGTGTTTCTCTCCTGGGCGGCAGACTCCCGGAGCGCACAGGAGAGTTAGGCTGTCTGGAGATCAGTGTCCCTGGTTAGCTGGTAACCAGGGACGCTGATCTCTCAGCAAGTGGCCGATGCCAGCCGTAACATTGCGGCTGGCTTTGCCCAGCTGTCAAAAGCAGGCTGTCGGCCGGCCAATGGCCGGCCGCTCGCCAGCTTCGGCTTTCACCTTGGCTCAGTCGAGCCGAAGCATATGCCTTCGGCTCGACTGAGCCCCGCGGCCGACTTCGGGAGCTGTAGGGCGATAGTGAATAGCCCGTACAGCAGCCCTTCGGTTCTACTGAACCGAAGGGGTCCTGGGGCGGAAGCTAGCCGAAGGATCGACCAAAGTTACAGCTAGATCCTTCGGCTGCTTCGTGAATAGACCCCTAAATGTTGTGTTAGTAAGGGAAGCTGCAAGTGATTTAAATGTAAAGTCTTGAATTTCACAGGTAATTAGTATATATCACAGAATAATTAAGCATCAGAAATATAACTTTTTTGGGATGGGTACAGATCAGAAAACATTTGTGGCCTGATTCACTAAGGTTTGCACTTTATATTTTGGTAGGTTGTAACATTGATGCTAGTTTTCCAAACAACCTGATTCACTATTTTTTTTTCTTTGCTCCATAGACATCAGATCCTTTTTTGTTTTGTATGTGCAACTTGAACGGGCAAAAGGTTTGTGATTATGCATGCGCTGAACAAATATGTGCCATATGAGTTCTGCGGGTGATTTATGACTAAAATTCAGTTGGGTGTTTAAGGGTGAAATCAAAACAGCTCAGTTACATCTGCTCAAAGCAGGTGATATTTAGCTGTTGGCAAGCGAGATGAAGCCTTTATGGAAGGTTAGGAAGAGTTTCAGTGACCACAAAGCTGGATGGCTGGTAGTTTTCCACCACAGGCTTACTGTTTATATTAATTTGACATTAACATGTGCCTGTATTGTTGTAAATATAAGTTTAACTCATCTAAATATTTTTTTCAGGTGTTAAACTTGATGTAGTCCAAGCTGGACAAGGTAGACTATGCAGGTTTAGCATAATTAATGTATTTTATTTTAACTTTATTTTTACAACATACAGTCATACATACAAGAGGAACATAAGTGGAAAGAATATAGTGAACCCTCTTTAATATAAAGTCCCAAGGTAAAAATGCAAATATTGGGGATCATTCACAATGAAGGAAGACATTTCTATACTTGCATCAATCAACTTTGCAATAATGTCTGCATGCAAAAAGTTTTTTTTTTAATCCTTTACATTTTTTCTGTCATCATTTGTGTTCCAAATTGTGTTCTACGTTATATTATTGTGCCTAATTTGGTAGGTAATAAAGCTTGCCATGGTTCCTAACACTTTTCTAGCTGCATCCATGAGGGGCCAGCAATAAGCCTTCAGGAACACTCTTTTTCTATTTATCTCTTTACTCGTATGTTTCCTGGCATTCACGTGTGTGAAGGTGTGTGCAGAAAAGCTAATTTGTACAGGAAAGTATTCATGTGCAAACTACTGTATACTGGCATAGGAATTGCATGTAAAAACATTAGTGAATCAGGTGCAAACGTGTGCACAAAGGTGTTTGAGTTTTTTTCTTTAATATGCAGAATTTTGCATTTAATTAACCAAATTACCCCTGATAATACCCCTTTCTTACTTAAATACACATGTAAAGGGATCAGTTTGTTAAGCTTTTAATATTTTTAAAACCTTGTTTCTATGGAAGGTTGTGCATTAAATGTGCAAAAGTTTCTTCCTGCTTTGAAGTATTGCACAATGTTTGTGCATCACTGCTTCTTCTCATAAATTGGCCCTCTCATTAAAAACAATACATTTCCTATGTGGCTGATATTTTATCTCATCAAGGGAAAGTGATAGTGTATTTTCAGTGAAATAGCAAAAATGTCACCAGCACACCAAAAGATTTTAGCAAAAGTCCATTTAATGACAAATTGCCATCCAATAATAAGCGCTTTCAGGGCCTCAGGGGGTCCCCTTCAGTCCCCTGAAGCGCTCATTCTGAGCCTGATGAAGGGGACCTCCTGAGGCCCCGAAAGCGCTTGTTATTGAATGGCAATTTGTCATTAAATGGACTTTTGCTAAAATCTTTTGGTGTGCTGGTGACATTTTTGCTATTTCTGTGTTGTTCACGGTGCCATCCGTAGTCACTACAAGCACCCACCTGTCTCCACAGGTTTACTATTGTTCCGGTAAGGAGTGCAGCAAGATATCTATTCTAGTATATTTTTAGTGAACATGTATTTTCAGGCATTAACACAAGGCTTACCCTAAGGTTATTTTTGTTGTATGTGATGTGATTTCTTGGCAAATGCCACTGCATTATGGTGTAACTCAGTGTCGTCACAAGGGAGGTGCGGTGCACAGCTGGCTGACACCATCGGAAGGGGTGACACCAAAATGACTGACAGTCATTTTGGTCTCACCCCCTTTAAAAAGTTGGGCACTCGGTCATGGACTGAGAGCCCGACAGTTGCTCGGGAGGACGGGAATCCAGCAGCATACCTTATCCGGCCAGCTGAAGTCCCCTCCTCTCTCAGCCGGTGTCCATTGTCAAGATGGCCGCCAGCAGGTAACAGCGGTACAGCGCGTGACGTCATCACGGGTGTGCACAATGACGCCACACGTGTACGCGATGATGTCACAGCTGGGTGTCACGCCTCTGGTGTAACTGAAACCACTAAATTGACGGACAGGGTTTGAATTTCCATGCAAGGGTCAAAGATAGCAATGGGGTATTACTGCATTACTTATTACTTTTGCATTGAGTTCCACTTTAAGTTGTCACCCATGCCAAAAGTGGCTTTCTATTCTAAAGGCTATTACAGTACTAGTATTTTTCCTTCAATTGGTGGTTCCCCAAAGTATTAAATACAGTGAAGACTGCAGAATAAATGTGTACCAAAGCTGCAACCTGAATCAATTTTTGTTTTGTGGATTACATCATTGTATATATGTTGGTTCATTTAACTGGGTAGAGAAAAGTCAAATAACTGTGTGCACTATAACCCATGCACTCACAGCAGCCTTGAGAGAAAAAGAAAGCCATGCTTGGAAATACGTAGCCCCCCTTCACATGTGTTCATGCACAACTTTTGCTGTGTTACGTCGTGGTATCTTTCATTTAGAATGGCACCCTAACATACTATTAGAGTAGGCTGCAGCACACCGCATAGCACATTCCAAGTGGTGTTGTGTACTGCATTTGCAAAAAGGGTCATGTCCAATCTTTTCTGCAGTTGACATTCATTTTAATTCAATCACTTCAATCAGTCCAGTTACGAGCTGCCTTAACACAAAGCACTGTAATGCATGTGTGTTGATGCATTGTAACAGTCTGTAAAGGGAAGCTGGAGTTTTACTTTAGTAACAGCTAAAATACTGTAAATGTACACATTTGTTTGTATTTTACTCAATTGTAGCACATTGCTTAAAAAACAACACAATTTGGTAGGTGTACCAGATCATCCAGATTACCCAAATATATCTTTAAAAATATTTTATTGCTTTTTGTAAGTAGTCAGGACAGGAAATCAGATTGAAAATCTTATTACAGCTCGTATATAATAACACATATCTACTATTTTGATTGCCTTATAGGGTGCTGTGAATTGGCATACTGCTGGTTTATACCCTCTAGCTGTGCAAAGGTGCTAAAGACTGTAGCTATGAATAGTATGCTTTATTCAACAGAACATATCAAATAAAAAGCTATGCTTTTGGCGCTGTGATTTGTCATACTTTGATAATGTCACAGGCGACTAAATTATATATGCTTGAGAATAAGCTTATTTAGCAGCATTGCATGAATTGCGGTGGTGTGCACTAATCCATAAGAACCAGTGAATCATTTGCTTGTTATTAAACAAAAACACATACTGGAAAAGTATGAAGGCTTCCAATGCTAATGAATACACAAGTTGCTTGGCTGTCAATTTGATCCAGTAGTTGCAATATTTTCTGAGATAAGGAGCTCTGACTTTATTCTCACTTTCCTGATCTGCTACTAAAGCCACACGAGAGCCAGGCAACTCACATTTTCAGAAGAAACTTAGTAATGGCAGTAACTAGTAGTAACTGTTGTCCTTCTTACTATTTTAGTAAAAACAAAACAACCTCATTAAAAAGGTAGTATAAATAACAGCAGGGTGCATAAAGTGCTAGAGATCTTAGCAGCCAATCAGAACAGCTCTCTTTACAGCTTGGGTAATGATAAACTCAATTCTGACAGCCTGCTATGGCTTACTGCAGTTTGTACATTGTTGCTTTTGCACATCTTTAGTTTATAAGCCTGAATGTCTATGTGATTATTTAGATTATGCTACATGCTAACTATACAATCTATTTATAATAAGAATACATAGAACGTCTGCCCTTGTTTTATTATTTCAATGTAGAAAGAAACCTGCAATGACTGTTAGCTAATTAAATGCCATCTGTCTCTCGCAAATGCAGAATGGTGCGCCACTTGTAAAAGCTAACACAGTGTAAAGCACTTACCCTCGAACCCTTGACTCAGGTCTGTCACTCATTCCTCCTTAGGATAGAATGAAATGTTCTAATAGCCCACACTAGAAGAACAGAAGGAGTCAGATTTCAGCAAGCTGTCTGATTGGGTTTTGCAGGAGTAGGGGTGGAAATGGACAGTGCTATGTGCTCCAGGTATGATGTAACTGATCTACTGATGCCAAATAATATCTAAGCATAGGAATACATTTAGAACATTGCCTTGTCTGCTCATTTCTTAAGTGTATTATTAGGATGGAAAATTATCATGAAAAAAGTATACAATAAAAAAGAAATACCTAAATATTAACCCGGTTGTAGCTAACATTGGTGTCCCTGCACTATTTAGCAAAATAATTTTTAGTGCTAATTGCATGTAGTTGAATCACCAAAATAGACATTATGTGCTCTCATACAATGCACCTACCTGCCTACTAGGGATGTCCAGATACCCATGCCGATACTTGGCATTTTCATGAGAACTACCAGGGTTGCAGCGTTTGCAGCTGGGACCTGGCTCTGGAGCTCCACCACTGTCCTGAAATCATTAGTCTGTATTGTTTTAGAAAAACTGTCACATGACAATAAACAAAAATGTATCAGTACTTGTATCTGTGAGTACTTGGCCAAGTATCAGTAATAGTATCGGTGCATCCCTTTACATATATTTATAAAAACAAAATCATACATTAAAACAGAGATATACAAATCCCAGGAGCTCTGTATGCTCCTTACAAATGACAGCTGCTTCCTAACTTTTCAATTTTTCTCTAGTTTAGTCTAGGAGCTCGAAAAGTATCTGTACTTGTACCGAGTACGGTACTTTGTATCAGTGCATCCCTACTGCCTACGTAAGGGATTATAGCAGGGCTCAAAATTTCAAGTCCTGAGTTACTAGCCACCAGTTGCCCCACCTAACCCTTACCCTGCCCTGGCCTTAACTCCACCCCTAAACACACCCTCTTAAATAATCACACCTGAAATATACTGTAGGTGTGAATGGGGCCTAATATACACATACACTAAAGGTGCCCATACACCAACCAATTATCGTACGATAGTTGTGGGTGATCCCGCAATCGTACGATAATCGGCAGGTGTATGGGCAGCGTGCGACCGCTTCCACTGTAAGGTCGTACGTCTTTCGTCTTCCGAGCA
The DNA here is from genome assembly GCF_000935625.1 of Nanorana parkeri. Lineage (NCBI taxonomy): Eukaryota > Metazoa > Chordata > Amphibia > Anura > Dicroglossidae > Nanorana > Nanorana parkeri. The sequence continues at coordinate 1,372,023 of NW_017306436.1, read as the reverse complement.
CGCTGGAAAACCGCCGAAAATCGTACGATTTTTGGCGGGTTGGTGGCGTGGTCGGAAGACGATTGCCGCACGGCCTGGTGTGCGCAAGCGCACACTGCCCGCTCAGCACTGCAATCATCGGAAACCCTCCCCTCAGCAGGGAGGACTTGTGATGTCTGGTTATCTGGGGGTGATTATTGAGGTCTGCAGCAGTCCTCACTAATCACTCCCAGATAACCAGGCATCGATCTTCCTCACATACATACTTTCTTTCGGCCAGAGCTCAGAACTGTCAGAGCTCCGGCCGAAGAAAGCCAGAGCTGACAGGAGCTGCTCTGCAGTCTGCATCCGACAAAGATGCAAACCGTGGAGCTGCTCCCGCAAGTCAGGTACGCGGTCTGCGAGCGCGTGCCTGACATGTCAGCTGGCTGCAGGTCACATAGTACCGTCTCGCGCGCCGGAGTTGGCCCGCGGACCGGTACTTGGAGACCCAAATTTCCACTCGCCCTCACTTTATTTTAACTCGCCAAATGCGAGCAGGCTACTGCAAATTTTGAGCTCTGGATTATAGTATTATATGGTTTATTTACACTTGGCCACATGCCTATAATGCTGTGAAAGAAGATCCAACCTCAATTATTTGAGCATAAGTTTGGAAAAAAAATTAAAAATTAACTGGAGTTCATGGGAAATACAATTCAGAATGCAAGCATAAGGCTATATGTGAATGGAAATGTTTTTATCTAACCATTTGTAGATTTGCTCCTTGCTCTTAGGCCACTCAGCAGAAACAACCAATTAAACAACAGTATTGGAGTTCCCACAGTAGATCCCAAAATGTCTTGCAGTACCCAGACGATAACTGGATAGTGCTTGACATTCCATAAAGGTGCCAAGTACACTTCCATTAATAAAAAAAAGACCAGACAGTTACAAGCTAAGAAGACTGAAAAAAAGACAAAAATCAACTGGGGTTTGCCTAAAGAAGATAGGTAGACTTTCCCAGATTAAAATGGTGTTTTATAATTTATGAATATGAAAAGTTGGGTTCCCTGGCTCATTTTCAACCCTCTTACACTCATGCTTCCTTGAAAGTGTGTGTGATGAAAAATAATGTCTGAAACAAACAAGAATATGTAAAGCTTAAGTGGTAGCTGTTATTGACTACCTCCTCAGTCAAAAAAAGAACAACTTGACATTTTACTAATTATATGATGGCACTCAACAGTGGAACAGCACCATTATAACTAATACTGAAAAAACAGAATCAATTTACATATAATCATTAACTCTTTCTCACCTATTCACTTGGGCTGTCATTGCTGAGTGACTTATTAAAATGCTAGCTGCCAGGCTGTTATTCTGACCTCCTAATTCCAACACTGTCTCAGTTACTGATCCAGATCTATTTTGCAGATCAAGGAAGTTAGCTAGAAGTCCTTATCTGCATTATAAATGCTTGCATAATGTTCAAGGTACAAACTAATCTGTCTCTGTGACAGAAATATTTATAAATCAAATTTAAATATTATACTTTCTAATTCGTTTTTTGTTTGTTATATAATCTGAGATTTTTTTTGTCGAGTAGTACTTACCTTTATTTCCATGCTGTCCCCAACTGTAACTCTTCTTCACCATAAAATGTGCTTGGTCTTCCAGGTTAAATGATGCCCAGTGTCAATCAACCCAGAAGACCAAGGAAAGAATATGAGTGGAGGATGTCATGGCCCTGCTCCCCAAGCATGACCCCCTGCTCTCACAGTGAATTGATGCAGAGATCAGTTGCTGATATCATTACATTAGCCCCACACTCTGCATCACCCAGGTGAAGAACACCCAGTGTGTTATGTGACCAACCAAAAGACATCAGAAAAAGTAAAAAGTAAAGAAAAAAACAATACCACAAGGTGTAGGAAAGAGGGGAGGAGCTGGAGGTGTGTTTACATTTTTTTTACATGTCTACTAGTTTATTTTCACTGTTTTACAATTTGTTATTATTATTATATACCACAAATTACTGCTGTAGCTTTGTACAACTTAGCACCTGGGAACTGTAGCTATCATATTAGAGCATAGATAAATCTAAAAGAAACATAAATGAAAGTCCTACGCAAAAAATTACAATCAGCAAGGAGAGGGCATTAATAAAAAATTGAGGACCATTAATATAACATGTATGTTTTGATAATTCTCTGATTGGTAACATGCAATATGTTGGTGTAGGATATCTCTCCCCTAGTTGTATTCTGATATGACTAGATTAGTAATCCTCTCTTGACATTCAGTGCAAGTATCTTCTGCCCAATCATTCAAAAAATGCTAACATCCATGGCTGTTATCCAGAGGTTCACTTGACACCTTTAATCAAATTAACTGGACTGTTCTTGGCCTCCTCTGGTGGTAATGTGCACGTTTCATTCTCAGTTACTTGGCATCAGGCACAATTTACTGTGTTACAACCTGAGTAACTTGTTAGCTACAATCTATTTAGATCTTATATGAAATATATACAAATGTATGATATTTAAATAGTAAATAAGATAAGCTTTGTTACAGTGAGGATTAATGGCATGAAAACTGAAACGGTGTAACTTTTTTCACAAGTGATATGAATCCTGTGTGGTTTGTTCCTTTTTTCTGTTGTGGTTAGATACATATAATGACTCATTTACAATACCTAGATGTCCATTAAAACATTTTAACAAAAAGTTTCAATCAGGGTTTAATCGGCCATAAAAGTAGGAAACGTCTGGTTAGTTGCATTTTTGTTTTTTTGCATTGCCTGCATGCTGAAAGTTACCATTTATGAATTAGTTATCTAAGGGTGTATTGCTTAATGTGGATAGAAGGCCTGTTGTTGTACAGGAACAGCCCTATGTGTAGGTTAGTTGTTGTTCAGAACCAATGGTAGTAAGAAAGTTCAACTCCAGTCATTTTTTTCTAGATTGAATGGGGAAGAATCCGCCTCTCCACCAGGCTATTGTTTTCTGACAGCATCAGTTAAATCAATTCAATTGAGTAATCAACTTTTGTTAGAATTTCAGCCTATTCCCAACAGTGTATGGACAGCTTTAATTCCTCTTATCTCTCTGGGAGTATGGGATATCTCCTAGATAGGGGTGCAGGCTACAGAAAAAAAGGCTCTAACCCTTCATACTCTATCAAAACCTAGAAAAAATTAAGTTTGGATGGAATTCTATTTTAATGAAGGAATTTGTATACAATTGCATGAGGGAAAACGGTCTCAGACTAGGCTCAGGCAGTCAAACATCTTGTGTAATGTGCCAGTAAAGGCTGAATGTTCTGCTCTGAAATCCATTCTCTGTTCATTCCTCTAGAGAATCCACTAAAAAATAATCAAGGAAGAGGCCAGCACTCTGTTGTTAATATTTGCTATTTACTTTTTTGTAGCAAACCCTCTAAAAAAGGAAGCCTTCATGTCCTCAGAAATGTTTGGTTTTTAACCCCTTCATGACCAGTGACATACATAGTATGCCACTGTCAGTGGGCCCGTTTAAAAGATTCATCCACCGGGACTGTGTTTACATTTGTAAAGACAACTGTCGGCTTTACAATAGAAGCAATTCTGGTGACTCAGCTGTCGCCAGATCGCTGGTAAGCCCCCCTATGTGATAGCAATTCAAGTAAAGTGAAAAAATAAAAAATAAACTGTTTTTAAGAATAATATTAAATGAAATAAATGTAAAAATAATAAAAAAAATGTTTCAAGGTTCCTGCCCCCGCAAGCATGCGTGTCTGCACGTAAACACGCGTCGGGTGCGCCTACATATGAAAACAATGACCACGATACACATGTTTGGTATCGCCACGCACTCGAGAATGAGAGCAATAATTCTAGGGTCAATATTTATGCGTATCTCTAAAATGATTGTCTATGGACGTTTTGGGGTACTGAAGTTTGTCTGTTTTTACGGAAGCGCAAAAGTTTTTAACCTGGTCATGTTGGTTATCTATGTACTAGAGTTGTAACCTCATCTTTTATGTTTTATTAAAAAAAAATATATTTTATTGTGTTTTGGTGCATTTAAGTGCATTTTTCAAAAAATTTGGGGGTTTAATGAGGAGTTGTGCCAATATCGTGCAACATAAAAATATGCAACTTTATTCTACAGGGTCTTGGCTTTCAGAAAATATATAATATTTGGGGTTTGAAGTAATTTTCAGGCCTAAAATGTGGGTTATAACATGGGTGCAAAAAAAAAAAGACCTCGGTCATGAAGGGGTTAAAGTAAATATTACATATTGATAATAGAATGCACCCAGTACATGTTTTGGGTTCCTGAGGTGAATGTGCAGGATGGACATACAAATTGACTCCACTAGATAAGTGGTACCATTGTGGTGTTCCCAGACCCTCGTATACACCAGAGAAATAAAAATTGCTAATTCACACAAACTGATTTTCTTATCTCTATGATTTTAGAATAAATTCATACGTCTCTTTAACCTATGCTCTTTTTATATGTGTCAGGACCAAATGCACTTGCAAGCGGGGTGCACACTGGGCTTATCCTCAGTTTAACCTGCGATACTTAGAACAGAAAGTAATTTCAACTGAATATGATTTTGTTATTTGTAGGAAAGCCTATTAGATATGTCTTTACAATGGGAGTTAATGCTATGAAATACTTTACCACATAAGCTAGTAACTTTCAAAAAGACTGGATAATGTTCTTAGAATTAATAATATCAAAAGTTATAACTACTAAAGGGTAAGTGAACAATGATTTGATCCAAAGAATTGATGTAATTGCTCTTGGGAGTTAGGAAGGAATTTATTTCCACCAGTGTAGCTGTCAGGAAGCCAGAACCAGTCCTTATGGATGAAGATCTGCACGAGCACTTGAACATGCATGTGTGCATGTGCATAGTTTGGCTTTTGGAATTGTGCAAGGCTGTGCACCTCTATGCAAGCATGTGCACATCTGTACATGCGCCTCACCTGCGGAAGTGTGCACGTGCTCATTGCGAACCATGGTGTCTAACGGGCTATTTAAGGCTGAGACTTTCTAGACTCCAATGCTGAGTGGCCTTCAACTGTTCCCTGTATTCATAATCTTGTATCTGTAATCCTGATTTTGATCTCTCTTTACTGACCTGGCTTGCCTTGACCCTCCGACTTCTGCTCCATATTCCTTTGACCATGGCCTGTTTCTGCCTGTTGTCTATACCTTACTGCCTGCAAGTTGTCGACCCCTGCCGGTCCCTGACTATGCCTTCTCCTGCTGTTCTGGTTCTGCTTTGCCCATTGCTAAATTGGCTAGTCCTGGACCTTGCTCATCAGAAATCTGCTTTATCACTAACTTCCTGCCTGGGGAACATCTGCACCACAGAACCCACCATCTCAAGTAGCAACACTTACCTTCCAACAACTGTGCCACTTCTTGTCCTTGCACACCTGTTCCACTCTCCAGGAGTTCTTGGACTGGAGCAGCAAGAGGGGCTGGCCTCTTCATCTATGGTTCCCCTAAGGTATGTGACAGCAGCAAAATTGGCAATAGCTTTATATAGGTTTTGTTTTGCTCTCACTTGAACGAAACCTGGAGGGGTAGAACTTGTGAGAGGTTGAACTTGAAGGACATGAGTCATTTTTTCAACCTCATTAACTGTGCAATTATTTAGTGCCATTTTTGTTCTTGTTTTCTGTTTCTGTATCTGTGCCAGATAGTCATGTAATTAGATAAGCTAGACAAAATTATGGATATTAATGTTACTCTTATTTATTATGAAATTGTTTGCTGATGCTATCTTCCATAAAAAGATCTACAGTTGTTTCAGCCTCCTGACAGGAACAGTAATAGTGTTTGTTTTTCTGTAACCATAGTGAAGTCAGGTCCTACTGAGACTATGGTTGGCTTTCATTCCATATTGTAAATGTTCCGAAACAATAATGCTATTTGCGCAATCTTGTATTCTCTGAAAAACAATAATAATGATTTTGTGGTGTTAGGTTTATACCTCATGCCAAAATATTTTTAATTAATTAGTCACATGAATCCCTTAGATTATAACATAAAGCTATGTCAAAATATATTGCTAAATATTGTCAACTTTGTAGAATCACGATACAACATCACATAAATGTCAAAATCTTGGCTCAGTGTAAGTATAAACATATGCTTAGTCTGGTATCTTACAAAATTCATAGGCAACTACGTCCATCACTACTATCACTAATAGTTAAAAGCCTGTGTCC
>NW_017306436.1:1359873-1365816 GCF_000935625.1 Nanorana parkeri | reverse complement strand
CAATCATATATACACCCTTTTTTTGTATTAATGTGTACTTACCTCTTTCCTGCCAGGAGAAAATCTGTGAAGTCTGTGTGATGTCTTTACCCAGTGTCCTGATCTTTGGCTTCCAGCAGTACAGGGGTAAAAAATAGGGAGAAGAGCTTTTCATTTACAATACACCTTTTACACTGGACACCATATAATGGTGTTAAAACAATTTCAGACTTATCAATTCAGTTCTTTTTCAAGTGCTATTTTGTAAGTACAGCTTTGTTTAGTTACCCAAATACACTATATAACCAAAAGTATTGGGACGCCTGCCTTTAAACGCACATAAACTTTAGTGGCATCCCAGTCTTAATCCATAGGGTTAAATTTTGATTTGGCCCTCTCTTTGCCACTAGAACAGCTTCAACTCTTCTGGGAAGGCTGTCCACAAGGTTTAGGAGTGTATCTATGGGAATGTTTGACCATTCTTCCAGAAGCGCATTTATGAGGTCAGGTATTGATGTTGGACGAGAAGGCCTGGCTCACAGTCTCCACTCTAATTCATCCCAAAGGTGTTCTATTGGGTTGAGGTCAGAACTCTGTGCAGGCCAGTCATGTTCCGCCACCCCAAACTCGCTCATCTATGTTTTTATGGATCTTGCTTTGTGCACAGGTAGGGGCCATTCCCAAACTGTTCCCACAACATAATCCCCCCTCCACCAAACTTTACACTGGGCACAATGCAGTCAGGCAAGGACCGTTCTCCTGGCATCCGCCAAACCCAGACACGTCTATCGGATTGCCAGACAGAAAAGCATGATTCGTCGCTCCAGAAAACACATCTCCACTTCTCTACAGTCCAGTGGCGGCGTGCTTTACACCACTGCATCCGACACTTTGCATTGCACTTGGTGATGTAATGCTTGGATACATCTGCTTGGCCATAGAAACCCATTCCATGAAGCTCTCTACGCACTGTTGTTATGCCAATCTGAACGCCACATGAAGTTTGGATGTCTGTAGCTATTCACTCTGCAAACAGTTGGCAACTTCTGTGCACTGTGCGCTTCAGCATGCGCTGACCCCGCTCTGTCATTTTACATGGCCTACCACTTCATGCTGTTGTTCCCAGTTGCTTCCACTTTGTTATAATACAAATAACAGTTGACTGTGGAGTATTTAGTAGCAAGGAAATTTCACGGAACACCTGGATCCAATGATTTGGAGGGGTGTCCCAATACTTTTGGCAGTGTATGTATTACAATGTATTATTCTAAATAAAAACTGTAAAGGCTTCAGCATTCAAATTTAAATCAGAGTTCCAGGTAAATATAGAAACAAAAAATCTGTATTCCATCAGTTCATTACACATTATTAAATACAGCTAGCATGATTAGCTGAATCCTTCATGGTAGTATACAACTGTAATACCCTACACGGGAGTAGGATCAGCATTGTGAGCTAGTCAGGGTTCAATTTTTTGGCACAGTGCTGTTAGTGTAACACTAGAGACATACTTACAGGTAGAGTAGAGGAATGACATGTCACATGATGGATTTGTAGCCCCTACTCCATTGCCCAATCAGCAGGCTGGGAGAAAGAAAGAGGATCCAAAAGTAGAAAACTTTCAGCAGCTCTTTCTCCTGATGTCTTGATCAGATAAGTGAATACCATTATTTTGGCAGATGGGGTGCTAAACAATGCTCATGAAGGATGCTTGCAGCTATAAGAATAGGACATAGATTTGGATGAGATATTAATATAAAATTATTGAGATCCTGTGATTGTGATTGTTGCCAGGAATTCCCCTTTAATGATGTAGATGATTATTGATAATACCACCCCTCCATTAGCATGCACCCCTGAAAATTCTAATCATATACCAAAATGTGTGATGGTGAGGCATCTGTGATGTGTAGTGTGAATGTAATCCAAAAGGATTGTTGGCTTGGCATTATTAAAATCAGCTGTTTATAAATTTTAACTGCCGCTCTTCCTTTTGGTTCCCTCATCTCTTTAACTAACTCTCTCTCTTATTAATATTATTTTTTATTTTAATGTGGCTTCATGTGGAGAACTTTCCAAGCACTCTGTCCACTAAGCAGAATGTTTTTTTATCCAAACACTAAAATAACACTGCCTATGCATGGGTTGTTCAACATATAACACTGAACACGTATTTCAGTCTTCTGGCTATTTTATAGCACAGCTTTGTCTATTTCTCCTTAGGACAGAGGTTTCCTAGCTTCAGCCTTTCTTATGTAGGCAACACCCACCTGAAGACACATCAGGTGGGTAGCCCCACTGCAAGGGTTAAGGTGTATTCTGCCTGAAGTTCATCTTTAAAGGTAAGTACTAAGATAGAACCCTGAACTGAAAAAAATCCTCAAAATATTATAAAAATGACCATCAAAATATTTTACTTTATATCATATAGACTTCTATTCTATTATCTATCTATCTATCTATCTATCTATCTATCTATCTATCTATCTATCTATCTATCTATCTATCTATCTATCTATCTTACCTCTTGATCTTGAATCAAGCTTCTAAAATAAAGGCAGTTTCTTAGCACCTCTGTACAGGAAGCCTTTTATTCTTCTGGATGCAAGAATTTTGCCATATGTTAAATTGTTCCATTTAAAGTCCATATTTGCAGAACAAATCATTGCATGACACAATTCCAATCAATTTCCGGAGGCTACAAACCATACTATATAAAGCTAAAGTGGATAGAAAATCCCAATGGATATATTTTCAGCAAGAACAAAGATTTCAGATTAATTTATGCCTCAAGTTGGATTAAAAGCTCGGAGGTTCAGGTACAGACAGGAAGCTTCCGACATCAAAATAGGCTGTAAAACTTCCAAAATAATACAACTTATTTTCCATTTTAGTTTTATCTATCCTGCATGCCATTAACATTTTAGTGTCAAATGTTCTGAATTTTGAAATGTAAGTTGCTTCTGATACTTCTTGTACAAATGATGAAATGTTGTTCCTTACATGTCCCTTGACAATGGAGAATACATTTTTCTTGAAAATTACAATTATAATTTTATGAATTCCAAAAATGCTTGTCTGGTGGAAGAGTAATTGAACTGACCTTTACTATGGCTGTGTTCTCTGACTACATTAGCTAGGAGATATGGTTACATAATGGAATCTCCTAATACATGCCCAGATGCATACATAGCAAATGAAATTCACTTCATAGTACATTGGTGATTTCTATCTGCATGGTATCAAATTCAAAAGACAATATTAAAGATATTATGCAGAATACTACTAAAAAGTAAAAGCTTCTTTCATATGCCTAGGTAATTCTTCCTAGCTGTCATTCATTCATGCAGCCTTCCTTAGAGCCACATAGCTTAACTGGACTGTCACCCCAGAGTAGCAAGAACCTAATCTCATAGTTTTTTTCAACAGTTATGGAGGTGCACAGGAGAATTAGACTCTGCTAACACGTAGCATTAAACTGGCACTCAGAGACATATTTGACATTGTAAATGCCTATATTTATTGCCAGCATGAGAAAAAAAAACATGCATGAAGAACTCTTATATTCATGGCACATCATGCATTCAAACTAAAGCCATATAAAAGGAAGTAACTCTACCTTCCAAGCTTCAAAAAACATTAATATATGGTTTGTTGAAAACATATTAAGTGATGCAATTGCAAAAAACATACAGGACAATAAAAACATACAACATAACTACTACTGATTTAACCCACCTCCACCTTATTTCACATATATCTAAAGTCAAAACTTTTAAAAACATTTTTAGTTTTGGATACCATTGGTCTGTGTACTGTTGGGAAGATTTCCCTTTACTTCCTGTGCTGATGACACATCAGGAAGTGAGATAAAATATCACCAAAATGAAGGAAACCCTCTTGTAAATTGTGATTGCAATAAATGTGCCCTTGGAAGTTTTTTCTCTGTTCACTTTCCAGTGACAACTCAAATTAGAGAGATTTCGCCTCCTTTACTGTCATATTTTTTTCCAGACAGAAGGTCTGGCAGAAGGAGAGGAAATCTCCAACAGCAACATAGACAGAAAAAAAAAATCTTATAGGGATTGTAGCCTTCCACTGCTATATCACAAGAATTCTGTCTGTGATGAACTAGATAAAAATGTCGGGACATACACTTTCATTACACAGCAAAAATATTCACTTTGTGTACGTAGGACTGTACAGAAATAATAATAATAAACATGCCATACTTCAAATAAATAAAGACAATAAATATCTATAATAAATACCTGCTAAAGAAATACAGTATATGTGCAATCAATATATTCACACTTTAAATTTCTTATAAATGTCAGTCCTTAATAGTAAACACCCATATGGAGTATCCGTGTTCAGATATACACATGGGCAAATTCACAAATTTATAGTGATCAAAATTGTCCCAAGTGTACCACACTCTTCATCCTTCCACAGTGAAAGTTTCTAATGCCAAGTTCGTGCACCAGTTTCAGTTATCACCCAGGTGCTCACCCCTCCCAGTGGGCCTTTCACCTTATGATTAGACCTACGAGTAGATCTGAAATCGCTTAGAGGATCTCCAATTAATCCTATTTCAAGGCCGTCTCTCCACAATCGTTTCCGCGTCAGCATGTCATCACGACCATATCCAATGAAATATAAAAACAGCTCATAGCATAAAACCATAAAGATGATATTTTATTGGATATGGTCGTGATAACATGCTGACGTTATTCTTTTGAAATAATTGGAGATCCTCTAAAAGATTTCAGATCTACTCATAGGTCTAATCATAAGGTGAGCAGCCCACTCAGAGGGGTGAGCACCTGGGTGATAATTTAAATGATTGAACAGATTTTTATTGAAAGCTTCGGGTGACTACAAGGGTCTCAAAACAGTGCTTCAAAACTAGATTTGCATATTTTACACAGTATCCTTATTTTGTGTATTCTCATGCACTTTTGTTAAATGCTTAATTATTGTCACATGAAAAGGTATGAATGCTGAGAACATTTGAAAATGTAAAACTCTTATCAACATTCTTTTTATATTGCACAATGCATGAACTGTGGAGAATGCCAGAGGAATGTGAAGGACAGATAGAAGAAATGTGATCCTGCTGGAGTGGCATATCTGAATACAAATCAAACACACTTTAATCGACGAAAGGCATTCCTTATATTAACCTAGGGGTCTATCCACAAAGCTGCCGTAGGCAGCCAAGTGAACGACCCGAAGTGAAGTGAGCCGAACACTGTTCGGCTATTCACTTCAGGCTTGTACGGCTGATTTCAGCCGTACACCAACTAAAATCAGCCATACATCGGCTTGCTGCGGCTGGCTTCGGGTCGGCCAAACATGCTAAGCATGTTCGGCCGACCCGAAGTGCAAAAGGAGTTTGACTACATCTGGATCGGCTGAGCCGAACCTCCGGCAGGCTACTCGCTGCTGTTCGGCCTATTCTCATATAACAAAACACCATAGGAATGTGTAGCTAGACTCCTATTGGCTATTCCACTTTGCAATAGCCAATAGCAAACTAGCTATTGCACCCGCCCTCTGCTGCTGTCAATCACTAGAAGGGGACCTGATGGAGAACTTCAGGTCCCCTCTGCTGATTGACAGCAGCAGTGGGTGGGTGCAATAGCTAGTTTGCTATTGGCTATTGCAAATTGAAATAGCCAATAGGCTATGCTGCTTTTTTTTTTTTAATTCTGATGGCAGCCAGCGGCTCCGTTGTCAGAAGACAACAGAGCAGGGAAAGGTTTACTCTGCTCGATCGAGCAGAGTAAAACTTTCCGGGAGAAAGTGTTTCTCTCCCGGGTGGTCGAGAGCCTCTATGTAATAATGGGAGACTCCTGAAGCGTCCGGAAGAGTTGGCTGTCTGGATATCAGCGTCCCTGGTTACCCAGTAACCAGGGACGCTGATCTGTCTGTGCAAGTGGCTGGGGGCAGCCGGGGGGA
>NW_017306436.1:1300195-1359579 GCF_000935625.1 Nanorana parkeri | reverse complement strand
TGATCTGTCTGTGCAAGTGGCTGGAGCCAGCCGTGAGATGACGGCTGGCTCCTCCCAGCAGTCAGTAGCAGGCTGTCGGCCGTCCAATGGCCGTCTGTTCGGCCAGCTTCGGCTTTCACCTCGGCTCAGTCGAGCCGAAGCATATGCCTTCGGCTCGACTGAGCCCCTCGGCCAACTTCGGGAGCTGTACTGGCTATAGTGAATAGCCCGTGCAGCAGCCCTTCGGTTCTACTGAACCAAAGGGGTCGCAGCTAGACGGAGGATCAGCCAAAGCTACGGCTAGATCCTTCGGCAGCTTTGCGAATAGACCCCCTAGACTTCCAACACTCTGCATTACCCTTATATTTCTATTTACTGATAAAATGTGATTGTGCACAGATCTCACTCTATCTATCTATCTATCTATCTATCTATCTATCTATCTATCTATCTATCTATCTATCTTCCCAAATTATATAGAGTTGTTTCATCTGACTTATAATTAATTAATGCTTATTAATTAACCCATGCTCACCAGAGATAATTTGAAAAGGCCATTAAACAAAAAAGCACTTCTCACACTGGAGATCATTAACATAATATATTGATGTTTACAAACTAGGAAGAGCTGGTTTAAAAGAGACAACAAGATACTGAAATTACAGACCTAACTTGACTGAACTTGCAGTAGTTGCAAATTATAACAGCTGGTGGTTCAAACATGAGCTTAATGTCAAGAGACCTTGATGACATGAAGACAAAAACAAGGCATGAATGAAAAAGGAAAACAAACCCCTTAGAGGGGCCCTTAAAACTTTCAGGTATCCAGGCGGGGCCTTTGTTAAAACAGAAAGAAGGAGAGGAAAAAATACCAAGACTACCAGTGAGGGTGAAAACCATGACAAAAGAAAGAATATAGCCATCCCATATGTAGCTGGGGTGTCTGAGAAACTCAGAAGGATTTTTAATAAACATCACATCCCTGTCTGCTTTATACCCAGCAGTACACTGAGGCAACAACTGGTTCACCCAAAAGACCCAACGCCAAAACACAAGATGAACAACATTGTCTACGCAGTCCAGTGCAGTGAGGAGTGCTCAGAATTGTATGTCAGGGAAATGAAACAGCAGTTGCACCAGCTTATGGCACAGCATAGAAGAGCCAACCCCTCTGGTCAGGATTCAGCTGTGTACCTACAACTAAAGGAAAAAAGTCACTCCTTTGATGACAGTCAAGTACCCATCGTAGACAGGGAGGAAGACCACTTTAAAAGAGGTGTAACAGAGGCATTCTAGACATTTATGTTAAAATGGAAAAGCCAAGCTGTTTTGACACCTCTCACTGGGCAGTGTGAAAGTGCATGGCAATAGTATTTTTTTTACTTTAATACTTTTTTATTTTAATAATACAATACATAAAACACACTTTTACATCCATAATTACATATTTAAAACAGCAATACAAAAACAAACGAAAATACAATAAACCAAGAAAAAAAATTAAAAATTCTCTCTCGTCGTACCATATTACTTAAAACACATTACTCCTCAAAATACCAATAGCAAATAAGGGAGATATTATAACCAAACTCCTTTACTATGTTCAATCCACTTATCCAACATTTTACCATATTTATCCATATTGCCTATTGCTATACTACGCCAAGCCACAAATAATGCCCTTTTTATTGCCACCTTCATATAGTGCTCCACCTTCATGGATCCAAAAATACCCAGAATACATATCAATGGATTATTAGAAATATGAACTCTGCATGGCAATAGTATGGTGTAGTCTGGTAACTGTAGCACACAGGACTCTCAGCTAGAGGGGCTGAGAGGGTCCAGAACGTAAACCATTTTATAAGGAAGAACCTGGCTTTTCAGATTTTTCTGGGTTTTCCTAATTGTAGCTGGGATCTTGAGCTCTGGAGATTTCTTAGAGCTCTAGGTGGAATGAAGTCTCCAGTCCTGGAGCTAGGAATTTGCCAACGACCAGTCTGGGCTGATAAGGTGGCTGAGAGCAGCCTTTAAGAATTAAGAAGCCAGACCATTAAGAAGCCAGACCAGAGCTCAGAGGGGAGGCGTTGTGGTGTGTGTTGAAGGCACACGAGGGCCATTCCAGGTGGTGTGATGGAGCCACATACAGAATGGCCAGGGAGGCTGGTGGAATTGACAGGCTGAGAGAGCCAGGCACACAAAGTACGTGGGAAGCTGCTGGAAGTGTCTAAAGGGTATGAAGTACAACTGAGGCGTTTTGTTGAGGCAAACGTTAAAGTCCTGGGAGAGTGGGTTAGGGTTGCAGGATACCCGAGTAATCAAAAATAGAGGACTATGTTTTTTTTCTTAGCAACAGCTTGTAACAGTAGCACAACGGTCCGGTAAGAACGACCAGTAATATGTAATAGCACCAGAGAACAGCCGGGAATAGTCCAGGACTCTGAAGGAGAACTGTCACAGGACTGGTAGTGCACAAACTGGCTTCTCTTCTGTATAGTACCTGAGAATAGGATAAGGGGATCTCTTACAGGATCCAGACGGTAGCTCACACCAGCTCCACTGCGACACTCCTCAATAAGCAGATTCTTCCTCCAGCCCAGCTTCTATTAGGCTTCCTTTCAGTAGCATTTTAGGTCTCTGGGCCCCCAGCATCTGCTACATGCTGAGTCCTACACCAGGCATCCTGTAGCACACAGGCATCCACAGGGAGAGCCCCATGGGAGAGAGAGAGTTCAGGAAGGTGTCCCCAAACATTTATCAACTTCCTCCAGGCCTAGATCGGGCATCCTGTAGCACACATCCATCCTGTAGCACACATATCTCCTCCCTGGGAGAGCCACAGGGGAGAGATAGAGTTCTGGAAGGTGTCCCCAAAATGTTATCACCTTCCTCCAGCCATACCTCTGAGTGAGCCTGCTCAGGGATTGGTCAGAGTCAGATGCATATTCATAATCTGAGGATTGATCTTCCAACACTGTATGCTGAGATCCCAACCTAGCAACAGGGGGAAACAATCAATGGGCCAGACTCAGGGAAACCTACAGAACTCAGAGAAATCAGCATCCAGACTGATTACAGTCAAGATATAAACTAAATGTAGTAGCGACATAGCAGAGGGCGCTACATGTGCAATGTGCAAAAATAGCCCAATCAGCAGTTAATAAGACATAGACATGGCATAATCATGTTGATACATGTGAAGAGTTGCAATGTAAACAAGTGCAAGAAGGAGAAAGGGCAATTATATATGGCTGCACCAGAGATAAATATGACCTCTGTGATGTTACCTCTCACAAATATTGCTTTGATACCAGCATTGTGGTGTAGCCTTACATGTCTGCTTCACATACTGATACCCTTCAGTGCCTGGCTTGTCTTACATATGCCTTAAACTTCTAAACCTCAGTGTGTTATCAAGACTTGTGCTGTATAACCTTAAAACCTGTCTTCACTTCTGGTAATGACTCACTTAAACTGCAGGTTCTTGCTATTCTGATTTGCTATGCTGGAAAAAAAGTTGGCTTATCTATTGGTTTCCACAATACTGATCTACTCTCAATTTGCTCCCCTGCTAGTGACCTGGCTTGCTGTCTTGTCTGCAGCTTACACCCACCTGTTCACTTTTGCATTTGGCAGTGGAAGTTTGCCTTCAGCTTGAATGCGGTGAAATGTCCTCCTGCAAAGGATACACAATCACTTGCAAGGATACTAGAAAAAAACAGTATTTTTGCTTACACATGATTGGATTATGGAAGTCAGCTGGCTACACCTTACTGAGCTATGGGAAAACGTATCGTGCAATTTACAAATTCTCTTGTAAAGTGAACAGCCTATTTGCCTTTAGTTTAGATTGTAAGCCCACAAGGGCAGGGCCTTCCATCTTGTCTTAAATTGTATTGTGATTGTAATGTCTTCCCTATATTGTAAAGCGCTGTGCAAACTGTTGTCAGTGTGTTATCAAGACTTGTGCTGTATAACCTTAAAACCTGTCTTCACTTCTGGTAATGACTCACTTAAACTGCAGGTTCTTGCTATTCTGATTTGCTATGCTGGAAAAAAAGTTGGCTTATCTATTGGTTTCCACAATACTGATCTACTCTCAATTTGCTCCCCTGCTAGTGACCTGGCTTGCTGTCTTGTCTGCAGCTTACACCCACCTGTTCACTTTTGCATTTGGCAGTGGAAGTTTGCCTTCAGCTTGAATGCGGTGAAATGTCCTCCTGCAAAGGATACACAATCACTTGCAAGGATACTAGAAAAAAACAGTATTTTTGCTTACACATGATTGGATTATGGAAGTCAGCTGGCTACACCTTACTGAGCTATGGGAAAACGTATCGTGCAATTTACAAATTCTCTTGTAAAGTGAACAGCCTATTTGCCTTTAGTTTAGATTGTAAGCCCACAAGGGCAGGGCCTTCCATCTTGTCTTAAATTGTATTGTGATTGTAATGTCTTCCCTATATTGTAAAGCGCTGTGCAAACTGTTGGTGCTATAAAAATCCTGTATAATAATAATAATAATATTAATAATTAACCCCCCTATGACTCTGTCTGATGATTCTCTACTTTTCTTTAAGGTGGCCATACATTTTACAACCATTGTAGAACTTTTTTTGTCCAGACATCGCACCCTCAGTCAATTCTTGTTCAAACAGCCCATCATGCACAGACCAATGTAATTGCAATTATCGTTCATCAGCACCACTAACTCTGCGATTTTTGTCGATCGAAAGACAAAATTTTTGCTTGGGCATGTGCAGTTTTTATCGTGCGATTTTTGTTGTAAAAAAAGTCACTAATCCGTCGATATTCCATCCAACTCGATGAAAATCTTCTCGGCTGCTTGAAAAACTAAAATGTGCATTTCCAATCAACTGGACGATTTTCATCCAAAAATCAGCAGATAATTGTAAGGTGTTTGGGCACCTTAACTCTTCCTGTTTGTTGCCACCAATGCTGTGAAGTGCCATGAGTTGGAGCCTAAATCCAACCATTTGTGTAATTTTTAAAGGTACATACCAGACACTTCTGGGCTTGTTGTACTAAATATTATGTACATATGCTGGACATTGCTCATGTGTGAACATCCAAACTGAATCTTCAAGAAATTTACTACCAAGGTTACAACACATACAGGCTTTATTTGTAAATGTGTCTTACTATAAAATGCATGCTTCAGTGGCTAAATGTACTCGAGCTAAGTGACTATATATACAGTATATATGTATATATATATGCACTGTAAATAATGCACATACCATATATATTATCTAATGTACATACCATGTAGGAATCAAACCACATCAAGTGCCTTCTGCTATCATTAGAGAAGATTCTAAAAAAAAAAAAACTTAAATAAAGTTTCCATGAACCATATGCGGGGAGTATTGCACTAATCATGTATGCTTGTGCACATGTGAAGTTGACACACCAGTCAGCATACATGATTCCATATGCTAGTAAATGGAATGAAATGGTACACATTTTTTAGAACTGCTGCTTTGCTTGATACGTGTTCATGTCATAAGGTGCCAGTCACATTTTTTTTTCTCGGTAAAATGTTGAGAGACACATGACTTATTGCACTTTATCATAACAAAAGCCGCATTATTTGGATATTCAGTGAACACCACAAACTATGACTACACTTTACGCATTGAACATCAGTGTATGTCAAGCCTGAAAAACTGAGGTATAGAGCTTACTATGTGCACATGCATCTAAAGGTTCATTACTTTCAGTAGCAATTTATCCCTACTCTTGTTCATTTTGTCTATTCAATCAAACCCAAGCTTCAGCAGGAGGCAACATGAGTATGTGTAATTAGAAAACCTACATCAGTCTATGTTATGTCTGTTCTGACCCTCAGCATCTAGCTTCTGAACTTGTCTTGACTTCTGGATACCTTACTATGCTACTGTTATCAGGTTTAAGGACTTGCGAAGATCCTCAAACATAACAATCCATCTCCTGCTGCTCATGGCAATCTCAAATACAATTAAAAGTAATTACTTATTTATTTACTCATTTTTCTTTCATTTATAAGCCTTGTTAGTTGCAAGTAAATGCTTCCCTAGTGTCCTTCATGGTGGTCACCACGTTAATAGTAGTGACCTTTCTAAAGGCATCTGTTTGAGGCATAAGGCGAGAGATATCATTCCACAGTGTAGTGCTAGCACGTAGCAGGCAAGTATCTACTTATGAAACCTGAACTTCAAAATTACATGGAAAATCACTGTCATCTATAAACAGTCCAGTTAAACAATCAATGTAAAATGAATAGCATCTCTATACTCTTTAATAACATATGGTAACCTACTGATATTGAATATATTCATGTTTGTATTAATATGGATTCTTGTAAAGTTTGCCCTTTTAATTTATTTAATATAAAATACCTGGTGATCCTGCCAGTCCCTCCCCACCATTTCCCCTTTCAATCTTAACACACCAAGCATGGAAGCAGATCCATGTGATGTGGTCAGTTTGCGTTACTGAGCTTGCTGCTTGGAGATGCAGGATGCTGTGCCAATGCACATCATGTAAGTACTTCCATAGTCAGCTTTGTTGCCTTGCCCCCTGCCCTCTATTGTGCAGTCTGTCGTTTGCAACTGCAGTCTGGAGCACACTGCAGCATACACAGATAGGAAAGGTCTTCCCTACTGTGTGTGACATCATTTGGCTGCCCATCTGCTGAGTACTGAGAAACATAGCCCTGCAATGGGGAAGAGAAACAGAAAGAGAAGCTGTGCAGTCACTTTTTTTTGTAATAGTATTGTCATAGCTAAACAAAGTTATTCGGGGTATTATAGTGTGCATTTGTTGTAGTGTCTTTACGTAGTAAATATGTATGTAACATGGCCAGAAAAGGGATACAGTAAATAATAGGTTATTGCTGCATTAAATAAACAAATCAATAAAAATGCTTTAAATTAAATTTAAAAAAATAGTCGTTTTATATAAAAACATTTTTGGGAAAAAGTAAACTTCCAATTGATCTAACCTTCAGGAAAAAAAGGTGGAAAAAGCATATTCTTTCACATCTGTCTAGTACTTTCCCTAATCTCCATAAAAAAGAAATTGTGAATAGAAGGTGACATTTACCAAAGTAGACTCAATCTGAATCTGATACCTATTGTAACTGTGATTGTTACCCGCTCTGAGCAGACTTCCGTCCGGCCGTTCACAGACGGCCATGGACGGAAGGTGGTTAATATTTTGTTTTTTTAGAAACTTTTTCATTTTTTTTTATTAATTTTTATTTATTAATTTACCCATACACACACACACACAATAGGTTGGACTTGATGGACATGTGTCTTTATTCAACCTCAAATACTATGTAACTATGTAACTATGAAACACGTTCATCAAGCAAGAGGTGTGGGGGAAGGTTCACTGTTCAATGGGACAACATTATTTGTAATGTATTGTAATGTTGCTGACTGGAAATCATGACAGAAAGCAATTATCTGAAACACATTTTTAATGTGCTTCAGGTAATTGCTGTTAGTTTTTTTTTTAGTTTAAATATTTATTAATGTCTTGTGATATCTTTTTCTTGATTTGCGTCCAATGGTCCATCACATAATCGGTTACTTGTCTGCATAGATAAACATGATATATTTATACATGATGTATTGATAATGTTCAATACTCATATAATCATGCATTTTAGATTTGTTCAAGGACATGCTTTCACTATTTGCATAGTTCAGTCTTACCACTAGATAAATGAGATTTAACACTGAAAGGGAAAATATTATGTTCTTGGGTCAAATGTATTTTTATGAAAAATATTTTTAATATATATAATTTTACACTGAATATATATATTAGGGATTTGCCGGGCAACGAGTCATTAAATGCGGCGCCCGCTTTCTGATTGGCCGGGAAGCTGGCTTCATGCTCCCTTGTCATCTCATGACAAGAGAGCATGGAGCCGGCCTCCCGGCCAATCAGAAAGCAGGGCGTCGCGTCATTACACGGCGCCCGGCTTCCTGTATGGCCAGCTAGACGGCTCTGGCCGGGTACCGGACGAAGGCCGCATTCTCGCTGGAGAGGCCCCGGGGTATGGCAGGCTGCACATACTAAGGTAAGAGGGGACTTTTTTGTTAATCGGGAAGCCGGATGGCGACTCTTTACATGCTGCCCGGCTTCCCGGCTAATCAGGAAGCCAGGTGGCGAGTCATTACACGCCACCTGGCTTCCTGAATGGGACTTCATTTACTCGGTAATTGGTATCGGCGAGTACCGAAAAAAAATAATCGGTACTCGTACTGCAGCTTTGGGTAACGGGAGGACGCTAGTTTGTGTCGTCCGGTTAGCCATCGGAGAACTTTGGGGAAAAGCCCTAACCCCATAGTTCTCCTTTAATACTGTAGCCAGGTAAAAGACTACATAATACAGATATGCAATATTTTATATTTACCTGCTAAAAAGGAAAAAAATATGTTTAAGATGTGCATATTCTTAGCCTTGAGCTTGATAAATATAGAGATAACTACATCAAAAAATTATAATATAATCTATAATATAATATGCTTTTCCTTTAAGATAAAAAAACAAAAAACTAGACATGTAAATTTCGTTTCCGAATGCAAATTCAGATGAAATGTCATGAATTCAGACATTCGGATGCATCCGAATGTCCGAATTCCAATTAGGCTTAATGCAAACGAATCTGAATATTCTTTCATTAAAATTTCAGATCATCTGAATTTCGTT
Source organism: Nanorana parkeri (assembly GCF_000935625.1). Taxonomy (NCBI): domain Eukaryota; kingdom Metazoa; phylum Chordata; class Amphibia; order Anura; family Dicroglossidae; genus Nanorana; species Nanorana parkeri. Next base: position 1,350,870 of record NW_017306436.1, on the reverse strand, counting down.
CAAAATGAAACTAAATCGGACATGTAACTGTTTTGTAGCCAATCAGATTACATACCAATAGATGGCATACCAATAGATGGATTTGCTCAAGATATGGGTGTGTATAAACAGGAGTGAACTAGTTCATTCCTTTCTAAGCCTATACATTGCAGCCAGTGTTCTAATTCTGACCTTTTTTGTACCAACATGATATTTTCTATGTAGTGTAACACATTACTCAGACACACCAGTCTTAGGAAAAAAGAACAGATTTAAAATGAAACCTTTGGATTATGTATATATGTAGATATATTATAATTTAGTTTACCCTAACTTATAGAAGAGCTCCACTATGTGTGGAGGACTGAGGACTGTAAAAAAATTATGAAATGGTACCATTTTCCAAAAGATCTCTAACACTGAAAAGTTCTGTTTCCTCTTACCATACAGGGAGATTGTCTGCGGATTTAATAAAAAGATGTTAAAACTAGAATTTTGTTAAAGCCTAGGTCAGCCAAAGGTACAGTATACTCTGCCCTCTTGATAATCAAGATTCACCTGAGGAAATTTATCCCGTTTAATCTGACGTTGTCTGTCAGTGTATGACGTGACCTCAGTTTCTATTTTCTGAAGGTCCACTAGTAGGATCTCTTGGTTGGTATACTTTTCTTGTAGTGCAATCTCTGCTGCTGCCAGGTCTCTATTCACTTGGCATAATTGCACTTTCACTTCTTCAATTACCAAAAGCATAAAATTCAAGGAGTTTTGCGTAGCCACATCACACCAACGCTCACAGAATTCTCTTTTTTGTCGGCCGATGGTTGGCTGGTTTATAATCCGAAAGCCACGTGGGATCTTTCGCGCTCTGTAGTATTCTGAGAGCGTGTGGCCATGTAGTTCCAGATCAATTTTCTTATTTAATTGTTTCAGCTCTCTGGACGAGTCCAATGGGGTGTTCGCACCAAATGCTTTGGTTGCATCAGAGGGAAACAAAATGGCTTCTGCTTGGTCAGATAAAAACCCATGGCCAAGCGCAGGACTTGCATCACTCTTGCTTTCCATGAGTAAAAAAAAACAAAAAACACAGAGAACAAAAACAAAATCAAAAAAAGAAAGGAAATAATATCCTTTCAGCTAGAATCAGCTATTGGCAATAAAATATTTTGCTTTTTCAACTTATGGTGTGCTGGTGAAATTTTTCTATTATTATTATTATGTCCCCTGGTGTCATTATTATTATTATTATGGTGTTATTATTATTATTATTATTATTATTATTATTATGTCCCCTGGAGTCATTATTATTATGTCCCCCGGTGTCATTATTATTATTATTTTAAAATAATAATAATAATCACTACGGATGCACCGATACCGGTTTTTCGGTATCGAGTACCGATATTTATATTTTGGTACTCGCCCATACCGAGTACTGATACCGGTACTTCCAGTAGCAAAGAGACGGCTTCCCGGGCAATCAGGGAGAGCTTGGAGAGCGCGGGCCGAGGTACTGGTACAGTAATGAATGCTGCTAAGGATCTATGTGAGGACAATGTGGTGTCTGCAAGGTGGGGGTCGTGTCACCATATTATCAGATTTGTTTGCCCGGCTTGACACTGATTGGCTGGCAAGCCGGCTTCCCGGCCAATCAGCATCGAGCCGGCCAAATAGCATAGATCCAGCTTCCGGGCTCCATGTTCCCTCGCGGCACTGCCGGTCAGAGGAAATCTCCGCCTGACCAGAAGTTCTGGTATCGGGAAAGGTATCGGAGCATTTGGACGAGCACGGGTATTCAGCATTGCGGAACCTGGCCTTGGGGCAGCAAGCAGGGTAAATCCGGTCCTGTCCTTAGTTATCGCCATAATGACACCAGGCAACACCCGGGGGCGGGACACACACACGTCATCACCATAATGACACCAGGGGATGGACATAGCAATAATGACACCAGAGGATGGACATAATAATTACACCAGGGGGACGGACATAACAATAATGACACCAGAGGATGGACATATTATGACACCAGGGGGATGGAAATAACAATAACGATACCAGGGGATGGACATAATAATGACACCAGGGGGACAGACATAACAATAATGACAACAGGGGATGGACATAACAATAATGACACCAGGGGAAGGACAAAACAATAATGACAACGTGGATGGACATAACAATAATGACTCCAAGGGATGGACATAATAATAATGACACCAGGGGACGGACATAACAATAATGACACCAGTGGATGGACATAACAATAATGACACCAGGGGACGGACATAACAATAATGACACCACGGGATGGACATAACAATAATGACAACGGGGATGGACATAACAATAATGAAACCAAGGGATGGACATAACAATAATGAAACCAGGGGACAGACATAACAATAATGACACCAGGAGACATAATAATCACAATAATAATAATAATAATAATGACACTGGGGGGACATAATAATAATAATAATAATGACACTGGGGGGACATAATAATAATAATAATAATGACACTGGGGGGACATAATAATAATAATAATAATGACACTGGGGGGACATAATAATAATAATAATAATGACACTGGGGGGACATAATAATAATAATAATAATGACACTGGGGGGACATAATAATAATAATAATAATGACACTGGGGGGACATAATAATAATAATAATAATGACACTGGGGGGACATAATAATAATAATAATAATGACACTGGGGGGACATAATAATAATAATAATAATGACACTGGGGGGACATAATAATAATAATAATAATGACACTGGGGGGACATAATAATAATAATAATAATGACACTGGGGGGACATAATAATAATAATAATAATGACACTGGGGGACATAATAATAATAATGACACCAAGGGGACATGCCCAACCCATCAGCCATGTGGACTCACCGTGGACAGGGGGAGGATGAGACTGCAGCCATGGAGGGAGGAGGGCAGGACCATGAAGCTGGGTGTGCAAAAGCTATCGTCCTCCTCTGCTGAGTGGGAGGTGATATCCCGGGCTGCAAAGATCTTTGCTGCACATATGGACAGGAGGTTGCTGCCCTCTAGCATCAGAAAGGAGTAGTGCAGACTAGACGGCTGGTCCAAAAAAGTTTCACTAGCGCTAGTTTATGGGGTACAGGGCCCCACCTTAAAGACGGCCTTGACACAAGGGTATCTCCATAGTATCTCAAGGGAAAGGAGCCACCCTAAAACAGGAAATCAGGGGCAGTGCTCAGGGACCCGATGACTCTACAGGAAACCAAAACTTTTAAACACCAAAGTAGAGCCTCCATTGTAAGCATCTGAAATACCTTTGACTTAAATATCACTTTAAAGCAACCATGTCAGTAACCTGAAATCCCCAGTAAAATCTGTATCCCTAAGGGACATAGTGGATACTTACCTCCAGTGGATACCTACCCACATTACCAATTGCTGCTCTCCTAGCCTACTTCAGAAATCAGTGGTTCCTCCAGCTGCAGGAGACCAGGAGATCTACACTCCCAGATGTGTAACTTTCTGAGGAAGACTTTGGCTAGCAATTCCTCTGCATTGGAGTGGGATTTGGTGGCTCAGGTGGCAGCAGAGGTGAGTATCTACTATCTTCTTTACAAAAGCACAAATTTTATTGGGAGTATCAGTTTACTGACAGGATTGCATTGAACTTGCTGAAACTTTTGCCAATATTTTGTTAAAGTTTGCTGTGCAGTATGCACACTGTTTTTATGCAACCTAAAGCTCCAGCTTACAAGTCTGTTATCAGTTGAAAAAAAAGAAACACAAAACTACAAGTCACAGCATGTCGTCCCAAATGCTGGAACTTGTAGTATTTCACCACATACAGTTGTCTACAGTGGTTTAGGCACTAGACATTTATTTGTATACCTATTTGTAGCCAGTATAAATTTCTAAGTGGAGGGATGAGTCACTTAATATGCTATAAAACCTAGTACTAATGTAACTTCACTCTACATGCCAAATAATCTTGTGAGGCATTCACAGAGGCTAGTAATCCCTACTAACTGCTAATGAATGCAGGGTATTAATCTCCTCTTTTCTAAAAGAATAAGCCAATTTGTCTCCCTGGAGAAATTATTTAAATCTCCAGAGCACTTTGTAAGTGTTGAAGATGAATTGCTTGGTTTATGTGAATGCTTTCATTTAAAGACTAAACCAAAATCAAACGAAATATTAATCAGTCAAATATCTCTCCATGGGGAGCTCATGCATGATATACAGCATATTCTTTCTGGCTTAAGAGCACACTTCACTGCAAACTATTGTGGCCAATTTTTCCTCTAGGTGCGTCTGTATTGTATTTGTGTACAAAGCATTTACTTTAATTATATTAACTATATTTATATGCTTGGCATGTTTGATTCCAGTGTACAGAACTTTGCTATGATTGCATCTAAACGAGAAACCTTCTATAAGTACTGGATCTCTAATTAACTTTTTAAAATAAAGCAAAAAAAACTACAGAAATAATCTTTCAGTTCTGAGAATATTGCTAATTTCTGGATTTTTACCCTGTCTTGCACTACTTAAAAGAAATCTGTAATGCGAAATGTACTTGTTGATGATTTCCTCAAAATGCTAGTTACCTGTCTGATCCTCTGACTTTCTGAAATACTGATCATGGTTTCTGACCTAATCTTAAATTCACAGGCTACTTACTTGGGTAGATGCCTAAAGGTGGCCATACACTGGTTACATTTCAGGCAAATGTTGGAGGAATTGGTCTTAAAATTATTGACTGACAGAATTCAGTAGCTATGAGTCAAGTCAACTGTGTTAAGACTATTACATGCCTTCCAACGATACTGTATATACATTTGTTATTCAATGCAGCCACCCTACTGCAGGCATTTATATTCTTAAAATCAATGTTTTACCAAAACAGTTCACTTAGTCACTTTATTAATAACAATACTCTTGAATTTACAAAAAAATTTACCTGGGTACATTATCCCCCATGAAAGAAACCTCACTGTGTGGGGTCCCCAATGTTGGAACCAATATCACTTGATCAAGACCAATGATCTTCAGAGCATACAGGGCAAATCTGATGGTGTCTAGTAAGGATGCCTTGATGAGACATAGTGCTGGAGTTGGTGGTGCCGCTCCATGTCCTGCACCTGGGTGGCAATGCTTTCACTTTGGCCAGCTTTCACTTTTTGGCCAGCTTTCACTTTTCCTTAACATGTACATTATCTAGTGAATGAAGTTTCAGTTCTTGATGCACAGTGTGAATTCGTACACGAAGTGAGTTGAGTTCTTGAAGGTTGGTAAACATGTGAAAAATCATTATTATTATAAGCATTTATATAGTGCCAACAGTTTTCACAGTGCTTTACAAAATATGGGGAGACTGTACAGTTATAATACAATTCCATACAAGCGGATTAGAAGGACCTCTATAATTTATAAGCAAGTGATACAGAGGGTAAAAACTGTGAGGGATGAACTGATTGAAGGAGTAGACATACAGATTTTAAGAGGAGGTGGAATAGGCTTAGACAGACAGAGAAGGACATAGCCGGATAGGTTGTGGTAAGGTAGAGGCTAAAGGTAAGGTAGAGGCTCTGAACAAGTCCTTGAGAGAAGCATAGAAGGAAGCAACGAGGGGGCTAGAGAGAAAAAAGTATTTGGAAGACTTTGGCTTTCATAACCAATATTTTGAGACAAGATTGGCGATGAAAGCCAGTGGAGGCATTGGCAGAGAGGTAGTTGATAGTTGGTGAGGTGGATGAGTCTAGCAACCGCATTCATGGTAGACTGAAGGGGAGATTGCTTGTGTACATGTAGGCCAATGAGAGGGGAGTTGCAATAGCCAAGGCAGTAGATGACAAAATAGTGAATTAGTAGCTTTGTGGTATTCTTTGTTAAGGGGCGATATTTGGAAATGTTAAAGAGGTTAAGATGGCAAGATAGTCAGTGATTGGATGCAGGGCCTGAAGGAGAGATCAGAGTCCAGGATTACAGTTAACACCTAGAAGTGGTTGGTGAACTGTATCATAGACACGGTGTTTGCTGGTATAAGAAAGTAGATACAGAGACACTCACAGGTCTTGCAGGGAGATAAGTTGAAGCATCAGCACTTTACTGCTAATGTTTCTATGGAGCTTAGTCCATCTTTATCAAGACGCTAAAAGAAAGCAGTGTACAAACTAATAAACCCAAAACTCCACCCACCAATGATGACATCACACAGTGCAAGGGTCGAGGTCAGAAATGGAGCTCAAAAAGAACAAATCATTTTAACCCATAAAAAATCAAAATATGCGGCATTCTAGCTTCAATAGAACCATAGAAAAGAAGCTAATACATAAAAAATAGCAAATGCAAAAAATCTTGAAACAGGGCATACATGTGACACTGCCAAAATGGCCACCAATGCACATGCTAAATAGCAGGCAGGAACAGACCACTCAAGGGAAAAAAAATGACATATTAAAGTAGCAAGAAATGGGCCACAAGTGAAAGTAGCCAGAAACAAATAGCAGTAGACCATCTAACCATGGAAAAGTAATAGTGGCCATTACGCACTGCAATTCTCATTCACAGAGCTGTTCATTGTGCAAACAGTTTATAAATTGGCCTCTTGTTTTAAAACTATGACTGGTCAAACTAGAAAAAAATAGTCTATAATTGCATAGAAAATGCAATAACATTGCCAAGAGAAATCCTTGTTTGTACTGAAAACTCCCCCCCAATATATGTATAACTTTACCTTAAGTAATGCCAAAGTTGTTGCCAAACTAATGGGCACATACTGTAGCTAAAAAGTTAAAACCTGCTGTGGTCCCTGAGGGGTATACAGGTAAAAAGACCTGAACTGCAGAGTGGTTTACAGTTGTTTGTAGCATGGAAGCTTATGATGTGGATAAATTGGTTAAATTCAATGGACTTGTGTCCTTTCAACTTGACTGAGCAGCATGTTCAAACTGTTTCTGTTTCTACTGGTGGATTCGGTATACCCTTAGAGGCAGCCCTCTTTATATATTCTTAAAACATTAAAAAAATAAAAGAGTTGCCAATAAGGCTAGTTACTTACCATTGTCACCACAGTTCACTCCAGTCTGAAGATCTGGAGCTTCTCGAGCGGCTAAGCAGGATGATGGGGTGGCGCATGTGCAGTAGAGATCTTTGACGGGGAGAAAAGGAGAAACACAGCGGAGGTGAAAGCATGCAGCTGTGAGGGTGAGCATGCACCTGTGAGTGTTCTATTGGGTTGAGATCAGGGCTCTGTGCAGGCCAGTCAGGTTCCTCCACCCCAAACTCATCATTACGCAGCGCCGGCTTCCTGATTAGCCAGAAATCCGTATCCATGCTTTCTCGTCACCTAGTAACGAGAAGCATAAGGGTGGCTTTGTTAATCGGGAAGCCGGGTGGCGACTCTTTACACGCTGCCCGGCTTCCCGGCTAATCAGGAAGCCAGGTGACGAGTCATTACACGCCGCCTAGCTTCCTGAATGGTACTTCCGGTACTCGGTATTCGGTATCAGTGAGTACCGGAAAAAAATATAGGTACTCGTACTCGATACCGAAATACCGGTATTGGTGCATCCCTAGTTTTGATGGTAAGTGCAAGTGGCTGCGAGTCGAGAAGAGAGGGTTAGTGTTGGGACTTCTAGTTCCACAGGTACAGGAATGACCCGAATGCTAAGAATATCAGTACTAACAATATATTTTCAAGCAGAAGATTTTTTCTTGAAATTAGGGATGCTCAGATACCAAGTACCATACTTGGTAAAAGGAGGGCAAAAATGTCTGCGTCTTATGGAGCGAATCCCTCTCGCCCGACGCCCCGGGACATGCAGTTTCGGGCGCCAGGCGAGTAGTTTTTTTGTACATTCAGCCCTGCTCCTGACAAGCAGAGCTAAATGTACAGTGGGAGCCGCTACTCGTTTAATACAATACTAATCAGATCACTTGTATATCAAATCGAGCGGGAGCGATCATGTGCGGGCCCCCCCACCGTGGTTTTCGGGATTCCCTGCTCCTCTGGGGGACCCGTGACCACGGCATAGGAGCTCACCATAGAGCTCCTAGAGCAGACGAACGTCCGTTCTTCATCTGCTCTGTGTGATCACTGAGACCGTGGCGCCACCTGTCTCAGCTATCACTAACTGCAGCTATTACAGACTCATACCCTCCCTGCGTCCTATGGTCCGGTGCGCCTTATGGAGTGCAAAATACGGTATATATATATACTGTATATATATATTAGGGATGCACTGATGCCATTTTTTCCAGACCAAGTATTTCAGTAATACTAGTAATTTCAAGACAGTGGTGGAGCGCCAGGACCCAGTCGCAACTGCAGCGTCTGTGACCTGGGTAGTTCTCATGAAAATGCCAAGTATCGGCACTGGTATCTGAACTGGTATCTAAACATCCCTAGTTGAAATATATACATGTAGATTAAAATGTTTTTTTTTAATTAGAATACATAATACAATTGATATCTGTTAGCCAACAGCAGCAACACATACAAACTAAATATTTGATTTGTTTCCAGAAAATGTTTGGATCGTTGATTCTTCAGTCCTCAGAGTTGTTGTATCAGACACAGGAGAAGCAGGAAACTAGCCCTAAATCTGTAAAGGTGCCCTGGAACGTCAGTTTTTCTCCTTATGTCTAGAGTTGCACAGACTATTTTAATCTCTTCCTACTGACAGATTGAACTACTTGTAGGCAGTCTGTGCCAACAAGTGCTACTAATCTGATGATTGTCAATAAGTGATTATTCAGGAGCAACATATCAAAATTACAGACCTAACCTTACACATTGCATTGAACACTTATAGACCCTAAACCTGACCCTGCCGAATGCCTGCTGGGCTAGACAATAATGGCATTGGCAATACCATTATGACACAAAGGAAGTAAGTGGAATTACCGATAGCCATGTAGCAAAAAAATGAGCAAATGCAGTAACTGTGACTGTGATGAATGACGATGATTAATTTTGGTACAGAGTGCAGAGAGAATAGTGTCCAAGTCCAACTGCATTTAGAAATTGGTGAACACTGTGCTCACAGGGTTATTCTCAAAAAGGTGAAGAGTTTGGAGAAGGCAGGAGAAGGGAACAATCTAGGCCAAAATAGCTGATTTGGAAAAATTCTCCAATTTCAGCTCACTTTCCAGTTCAGCTATGTTGTCCTAGATTGTTCACTTCTCCTGCCTTCTCCAAACTCTTCACCCTTTTGTGAATAACCCCGTTAATTAATGGGAAAGATCATTGGATGTCACAACCCCTTTGTAAATAGCTGTTGAGAGGGCAGGCATGTGTGGGGTTAAAATAAAATGAAAGGCAAATAGAGAAATCTGATGAATGCCATCTGGCAATAAAATTAATTAATTGTTTCATTAAAAATCAAAATTACACTGCTGTCCATTAAAATAATTGCAGCAATATGGGTTTAATGCTAGTTTGCACAAATCTGTTTTACTCATCTGTAGAGATAGTTCCCTCAGTAGAGGCTCCATTTACATATATGAATGAAATGTCCTTATGATATGTATTCAGAAGCCATCAACAAAAAAACAGTGTTTGACAACTCAAAGCCCAAATATAATTTTTCTAAACTGCTGATGTTTTATGTGCATGATCTACCCTTTATGGTATTGGACATTTACTGAAATGCTAAGGGTGTTTTAAATAAGTGCGTAAGACTGTGTACATAGTGACCATAAAGTATGCTAAAAGGTTACTAGACTTAAAGATGGCAATAAAATCCTCTTTATGTTATGAAATCAAAAGTGATGCCTAGTCATTAAAATGTCATACTTTGATTCAGAATCGTTATTTTACATGTCTTCATTAACTAGAGTGAAATAAAAATATAAATGCAGTAATGATGTGTTTAGTAAGTGTAAACAGGTACATTTGTCAATAAGAAAGGGACAGGTTACTATTTCATCAAAGTTACACATTAACCAGCAAGTGGTCTGAGGCTCTTGAGATAGAGTGAGACTTTAAATGGAATGTATAGTGTTTTTCTTTCTGTAATACATAGTACAGATGAGTTTTTTATTTCCTTTTAATTAGATAAATGCAAAATATTTAAAATAAATATTTCATAGTATACTATTTCCAGCCAGCATATTTACATGTTACTTGTCTGTTTTTAGCTAATCTATTGAAAGAAGCCTAAGTTCAGTAGCAGAAGTGACATTTCAACTAGGGATGTCCCGATACCGATACAAGCATCAGTATCAGGACTGATACAGGGCATTTTGATAAGTACTTGTACTTGTCAACATGCCCCAATACATAGCGCCGAAGCTTGCGCTATGTTTTTCTTTTTCTTTACTTGCCTTGCCTTGTCGCGCCGAGCATCGCGTCACGGTTGCTCAGGTGGGCAGCGCTCCATTTGGGGTCCTAATTTAGGTGGCAGGTGACTGCCCAGAGAACCCCACCTGGAGCACCGCCAACCGGAGCAGCAGTGACGCAACGCTCCTCTTTAGCTCAGCGCCGTCGACGTCCTCACGTGTGCAGAAAATTGTTCGGCACATCGTGAGGCACCGCGATCGAGGCAACAGTATGTGAGGCGGGGCCTGGGCTTAGTGTTTTGCGTGAACAACAAGAATCTATTGCTGCAGTGTATTCTATATGTACTATACAAGTACAGTACATATTCCCAATACACTGCAGCAATAGAGTTACAATTATCCTCTGCTAATCTGAATAGGTTAAATGATCCATAATATGTAGTCCTGTACTATGGATCATTTAACCTATTCATGTTAGCAGTTCAGAATTGTAAATCTATTGCTGCAGTGTATTCTATATGTAGTACATGTACAGAACATATTCCCAATACACTGCAGCAATAGAATTACAATGATCCCCTGCTAACATGAATAGGTTAAATGATCCATAGTGCAACTACATATTATCTACTATGGATCATGATTTAACCTATTCATGTTATACAGCACACGCCTCCACTACATTACAGCAATGGATTTAAAATTCTCCCCTGCTAACATGAATAGGTTAAATCATGATCCATAGTACAAAACATGTAATTGTACTATGGATCATTTAAAGTCACCTGTCCCTGTTAGAATAAGTATTGGTAATTGGTATCGGCAAGTACATGAGGGGAAGTACTTGTACTTGGTCTTGAAAAAGTGGTATCGGGACATCCCTAATTTAAACATACAACTGAATGAATAAAAGGAGTAGCTTATCTACTTTCCTCACTCTCCCTGCCTGCTCCGTTAAGATGGGTCCTATGGAGTTTCAATCAGAGAAAGAGTTTGAAAGTAAGCAGCTTTTACTGTGGTCTCTGTTTTTGAAAGCCCATAATACTAAATATTATTATTATTATTATTATTAGTATTATTATTATTATTATTATTATTATTATTATACAGGATTTAGATAGAACCAACAGTTTGCACAGCACTTTACAAGATGGAGGGAGACAGCTACAATGCAATTTCAATACAGGAGGGGTAGGAGGGACAAGTGATACAAAAGGCAAAAATTGTGTGAGATGAGCTAATGGAAGTGTAATTTATTTTGCATGTTTGTGTGTCTAAAAATGTTATACACATAGATGAAAAAATATAAACCATGAGTTTAAAACCGAAAATGAAAAAATTTAACTTATCCTAAAACATCCTTTTTTACTTTTTATGTTGAGTTCTCTAAAGGCTGTCTGCAATAATAGATGACTAGTAACCACTAGACAATTGCATCCAATGTGCATACATGCGAGCAATGCACTGTAACACAACCTACAGAGTTGTTGTAGTCTCCAGTAAAGCACCAATGTTTTAATATCTGCTAATATCTGCATTAATAATAAATGCCACTTTTTTGTTATCTTTGGAATACACATTGCTCTATGACCATGTTTGTGGTTCTCAACTGGTGGGTTGCAACACAAAAATGGGTGACAGCCCCGTGTTCAGTGGGTCGCTGCATGCCTCCCCCAAGCACAGCACTGTTAGTTCTCGTGAAAGCAGCCATTCAAGATTTGCTAGCCAGTGCTGAGTGTCAGTTTGAGGTAGGGTGGGGTGGGTTGGGCTGGGGGTATGGCTGTGAGGGAGCTCCATCCATACAGGCATTGCTTACAGTTCCCTTGCGTGCACTGTAGAGGTGCCTGGACCAGAGTGACGGCCCATTCTGGCTCCCAGCACACAAGGGAGCTATACAAGCAATGCACATATGGATGGAGCTCTGTCAAAGCGCATCAGCCCACACTAGACCCCAGACTGAGGATGTCCTCCAGTTCTCGCAAGGTAGGGAGACTGGGCAAATCTTAAGAAAAAGAAAAAAAAAATTGGGGAATGTGTGTGTGTGAATGTGTGTGAGAATGTGGTTGTATTTGTCTGTCAATGTTTTGAGGGCCTGCTCACACTAGTACAGTGCGTTAATCGCAAAGTCGCATGCGATTAACGCACTGTACCACACAATCGCACCTATCGTGCATTTTGGTAAGGGAGGTGCGTTGGGTTGCCATTCTTTTGAATGGCATTCCAAATGCACTTCTCCTCCACAGTTCGATCGTCCACACTGACCAAGGACAAATATGGGTCCTACGTTTACATAGGTTGAGAACCACTGCTCTAGCTAATGATTTCTAGTTTAAAGGGAAATGCTCATCTACAATTCTATTTCATATAGTAACAAGGAAAGGTCTCCCCTTTCTGTAGCTACTTGATAGGTAAATGACAGGTAGGCTACAATACCACAGTTCAGATCGTACAAATACTGCCAATAAAGATATAAAATACATACGAAAATAAAAGCAAAATAAAAACAAAAATTAAAAAAATATATATTTTTCACATCTGAAGCAATAAAGCAGTGCTATAAAGCATGTTTATAATTCAGTTTAAAATTTACTAGAGAGAAAGCATGTGTGCTCACAAATAGCTGCTTTATATGACAGTCATTGTTTTAATTATTCACTGTTCAAACATTTAGCAGCATCATTTCCCTGCAATGTGCTTCATCAGTAACCATAGTAACAATGGAAAGAACTACAATTCTTACTGCACTAAGTGCATAAGAGGGCTATTCTTAATTGACACTTAAATGAATTACATATATAAATACACTGAGGCAGAATATTATTGTGGCAAAAACAATATGTTCAAGTATATTTTTGTCTTTATCCTTCAATTATTTAACTGACCCGTGCCTATTAGGGCAACAGGAAAACATGTACTAGAATGACAATATTGCACAGTGTTCTATGCATGCATGCTTGAAAAAGAAATTGTATATATTAGCTTTTCATACAGTACACATTTTCTAGAACTAATTGCACTGTTAAACTAAATATATAATGGGGGGGGGAGGGGGATTTTTCAAAGCAATTGCGACGGCTTTAGCCTCTCAGATAATTTTTTTTAAATGTGTCAATCTGTATTTTACATTTTGCACTTTTCTGCGGCTGCCTGAACCTGGAGCATCAACTAACAAAACAATCGCAACTTAAGAAGTCCCCATGACCACTTCATCAAGAAGCGACAGTTAAACTTTTTGCCTGGAGTTACGAGTCTTCTTTCCTGTAGTCTAAATAACCTCATTTATGAACAACATTACACTGGCGCAAATCTGGCGCAAAGTGCGTCATATATAATACGTACAGTACACACCATAGTGGATATCTAACTTATAGATAATAGCAAGAAAAGATCACATGCTATGCTTTGAGACATATTTTGCCACTGTTTGACAAATGGTACAAAGTTGATAGCTTTGAAGTTATTTTTTCTAAGGTGTGAATCTTTTGATAGCTTTTAGATCTGTTGTGTTTGCTAATTCCACCTCTCAATTCTGGCCCATTACTGCTCGGTGTAAAAGCAGGTGTTACAGCAAAAACTACCTAATAACAATTTTGTTCAAGTTTAAATGAACCAGATTGGGTTTCTGCTCCTGTATGTAACCCAATAAATAATGTAAAAGTAAAAAAAAATATTATGGATGCAATCTATATGATAACAGAATACAGTGTCAGTTATGCTGTTTGGTACATTTTAAAGGCATCTCCCAACCATACTATTTGAGGAATTGCTGTTTTCCCATGACACATTCAAAATCACATAAAATAGAGGGCCCCCTCTCCACTGAACAGTATCTTTTTACTTTTTTTGCATTGCATGTGTCCCACATGGTAGTTTCCAGATCCCCATGCCCTTTGTTTGACAATCTCTTCCCTATTAGCCTTGAAAATAGCCAGAAGTAAATTTTAAGATTGCCTTCCCATGAATTCAATAGGATTCATATTAAATATATCTGAGTTCAATGAACATCCAGGAAAAGTTGTAAAGTGTATGCTGGATATTAGCAGCATTAAGATGCAAAAACCTTTCTTCTCTGTCTATGTGTCCCCTCCACCTTATGTTGTATTGTCTGTGTTCTGTGTTGCCGCTACCCGAGATTCTTACTGTATGGCTGCGGACAAAATGTGATACTGCCTAGCTATCTTCTTATGGCACTTCAGGGACTTTAGAACCCCCACGGATGTATAGTAGCAGGTTTGGGCTTTTCCTGCCCAGCACCCTTCGGAAGTGAAATAATTACAGGATCTCCTATCCATCTGTGATTTCATCAAGTTACCATACCATTTGATCATATGATGTACTATCATTACATATGTATGTTATGATTTTTCTCTTGGATTGCTGTCTAACCACATTTGTTATTACACCAAGGCGATAGGTCCGGAACCTGTAGCCACCCACTGTCGATAACCCACCCTCTATTTGGCTTTTTGTTAACACATGTCCTATTGTTGATGCTACGTTCTAGGCTCTAAATACTGTACTGTCCTGTATTGTCGTTTGTCTTTTGTGATGAAACCAATAAAAATCTATATGGAAAAAAAAGATGCAAAAACCCTCCCTATCACCCCCAAATTTTCTAAAATACAACATAAAGGTATACATCTACTTTCAGAGAGCAGCAAGCCTTACACTAATCTGTTTCTATGCACTTTATAAGCAGCTTTGCATATCACAGCTAAGCATATTGTCGAAATGGCGTCTGGGAAATTTTTTTTTTATAGTTAGGGTACTGGTTTATCCAAAATCCCCCTAAGTTCAAAGACCAGAAGGGCATTATGGTTATTTGGTTACCATGGCTGAAAAATATCACATTAGTTCAGTGGGTCCACGTACAGTGAACAGGCAGGGTTTGCCTCAAACTCAAGATCCAAACCCAAACCTTACCCTTAATGACTATCAAAAGCAATTTCTCTAAAAGATAAGTTGTCCTTAAAACAAACAAATATATATTTTTTAGATTTTTATTTTTTGTGACACATTAGGTCACTTGATTTAACACAAGTTGAACACATTTAGAATATAATCAGCAGAACCATTACTGCAAGAGAGTTCAGAAGTCCAATAAATACATTTATTACTGCCAATTTTTTTCTGTTCCTTTCAAAAAACTTCTCTCAATAAATCTAATAAGATTGTATGAAATTATATGTAATTATCACAATTGTATTTAAACATGTTCTGCATTACAGTATATGTAGAATTATTTTTCAAAGATGTATCAAAATCCTCAGATATGTGCACAATTAGATACCTTTTAGCCTCTGTGTAGAATATGCAAAATGTGACTGGGTGAACTACATGGCCTTATTTAAGGTAAACTTGTCAGGAGAAATATATGGGGGCTGCCTTTGATGGCCTGAACCACTGGCTTTAACATTTTATGGAATGAGACTTCTAAGTTCTTCTGGAACTTCTATGGAACTTCTATGGAATGAGAATTCTAAGAAAGCTCTAATAGAGATTTCATTCCTCCCAATTCTCTTTGAAATCTCCCAGTTGCAAGATCCCAAGTCAAATCCAGAAAACCTGGAAAGAGCTTCAAAACCAGCTCTTTCCTGGTAAAAGTATTTGCTTTCTGGAACCACTCAGCCCCTCTGGCTGAGAGTTCTGGGTGACTATTTTGCTAAATTACACAGTGGAATTGCCACGCATTGCCACACGTCCCTTTGGAGAGAATTGCTTTACTTTCCTATGTCTACATTACAGAAAGTGAAATCTCACCAGTGGGACAGGGACAGCAAAGTAAAAAATTTTTTTTTTTAATAGATGCTTTAACCCTTTCTTACTATATCAAAAGCAAAAGCAAGATAATTCTGGCTATACACACACTTCAATTAATTCACTAGAAAACATAGTAGCCACTTACTCATGTGCTCTTGTACAGTACACCTCCATGGCTTTATTAGGCAGAGACCCTATCAGAGCAAACTTTCCTTGCTACATGCTGGTGAAATCAAGCATTGTGACATGATATAATACAATAATTTGTTTTTTTTTAAATGGCCTTGTCAGACGTAAAGACTCCTCCGTGTCACTACACAGTTAAATAGAGTCTTTTGTACAAACCGCTCTACTTATTGTCATCTAAAACACATGTGACTGTTCCCTTGACAATAATTTCTATTGTACAATTGACACAATTTCAGTCTTCCCCATTTTTTTGTGGTTGTTTCACTGACAAGTTGGCTGTCTCATACAATCTAGGCTAACAGAGTAGTAGTAGTAACAATAATGTTTAACCTGCTGGTCTCTCCATAGGACTCCTAGGAGATGGAAGAAGTAGGTAGCGCATGGCAAAAAACAATAATACACACTGAAACTGAACAAATGATGACAAAACATGACATAATCAGAGGCTATCTTCAGTAAAAACTACATGTGGAAATGATCAGCAGATTGCCAGAGATTCAGTAATGTTATTATTCTGCCTTTCAGGACTGGCTATAAACTCTGTATAGTTTACGAGATTTATTTTAACTGGCATGCATGAAATGGACAGGCTGTTTAGAATAACCCTGTTTATTTCACTCAGTTGTGGATAAACAAAATAAAAATCCAACACTGTTATTTATGAATTCTAATTTTCTAATATTATTTCCGGGGACAATTTGCATGGCAGTGTAGCAAAGAAATCCAATTTTATTTACATCTAAACTGCTTTAACCACAACAAGGTGTCAGAATCACACACAAAAAACAACATTTAAAAAGAAACAATATTTTAACTTATGCCAAACATGCCATATAAATAGCAAATGTATATAAATAGCAAACAACGGTTGTACAACATTAGGAAGCTATTGCTTGTATACACAGTCTGTTGCCAACTGGTCTAAGGGAAAGAACTGATTATCCACACGAATGTACATTTTTTATTATAATAGTAAACATAGGATGGTGCTGGCACTGTCTTCTGAACATGGCATAAACATGCACAGCCATGCATTTGGTCACTGAGTTGGTGGCTGATTCTCCCATCTCACGTCTTTGAGCACCAAGGTTGTCTTCTGCACAAACATGAACAAATATTCTATTATTTTGTGGCTTATTCCCCAATCTCGTGTCTGTGGACACAGTAGCAGTCAGACACATGAGGAAAAATTAAAACTCCAGGATCTATGACATAAAAATATTTGTATTATTATTATACAGGATTTATATAGAGCCAACAGTTTGCACAGCGCTTTACAATATAAGGAAGACAATACAATCACAATACAATTCAAGACGGTAAGGAGTGCCCTGCGCCTGAGGGCCTACAATCTAAAAGGGAGGGGGAAGTGATACATGAGTAGGTAGCTGTGTGGGGATGAATTGTTTGAGAACGTGATGGTTGAGTGGTTAGGTTGAGGTGGGATAGGCTTCCCTGAAGAGATGAGTCTTATGGGATCGCCTAAAGGCAGTCAGAGTGGAAGATAGACGGATAGGTTTGGGTAGAGAGTTCCAGAGGATGGGAGAGACTCTAGTGAAGTCCTGGAGGCGAGCATGGGAGGAGTTGATGAGGGAGCTGGAAAACAGGAGATCTTTTGAAGAGCGGAGGGGACGGTTAGGGTAATACTTTGAGACAAGGTTTGAGATATAACCGGGGGCAGAGTTGTTAATGGCTTTGTAAGCGGTTGTTAATATTTTGAATTTTGTCCTATGGCCTATTGGAAGCCAGTGCAGGGATTGGCAGAAGGGGGTTGCAGACACTGAGCGGTTGGTTAGGTGAATGAGTCTAGCAGCAGCATTCATGATAGACTGAAGGGGGGGTAGCCTGTGTAGAGGTAAGCCAATGAGGAGAGAGTTGCAATAGTCAAGACGAGAGATAACAAGCGAGTGGATGAGCAGCTTTGCGGTTTCATTGGTGAGGAAGGCGCATTTTGGAGATGTTGCGAAGGTGAAGGCGGCAGGATTTGGATAGTGATTGGATGTGGGGAAGAAAGGTGAGGTCCGAGTAAAGGATGACACCGAGCACCTTGGCATGGGGGGAGGGCTGGATAGTTGTGTTATGAATCTCAAGGGAAAATTTGGGAGAAGGTGCACAGGGGGAGGGAATACCATGAGCTCAGTTTTTGAAAGTTTGAGTTTTAAGAAGTGTTGTGACATCCAGACCTATATGTCAGTTAGTAGATTAGTGACACGCAAGGACACTTATATATTTAAGTTTTATCAAACTATATTTTCTTTAAAGGGTATTTTCTTTAAAGGGTAACAAGCGTGCATCTCCCCCATCTCCTGAACCATACCAGGCCATATGCTCTCATTATTGTAATTCAGGAAGCCACCTTTAGAATAAGAAGAACCCAGATATTTGGTTCCCCCTATGTGAATGACTATAGGGAATTTAGAATTGTTTGTTACTCATTCACAAACAATAATGGTAAATAGTAAATACAAACACACACACCACAATTATAAAAAACAATATTGCCGATGTAAATCAAAAGTCAATTACATCTTCCAGTGATGTAGATCCATGTCAGTCATGAGCGATGAATGACCCATCATCATGATGATGATACTTTGTCACTTCTCTCATCACAAATGACAGTTCCCTAGCACTGCTGGAAGGTAAATACAGTGGCACTGTTGCTTACATTCCACCACCAGTATTGCACCATTTCTGCCTATGAACCATCAGCACTGTGCTGAATGTTCCTGACAGTAATACCCCATGTGTTAATCCATCTGTTAATCTCCAACCTAGATTGGTAGGCAGCAGGGCTTTATTTACCATAATTCTATTGGTGTACCAGTGCAGCAGGGACAGCAGTATTCGAATGGGCAGCACCAAGCCTTAAAATTTTGTTTGTGATAACTTTTTTCAATTCGTTATCTTGTTTCCCTTTTTTTGGTAATTTGTGGCTAAAATAAGCAAGTAAACTATAGGGAGACGGAGGTGGAGATGATATTGAAATACGTCTTAGTGGCTAAGTGAGTAGAAGATTTGCAATGCTAATGACCTGTGTTTAATTTCTACCTTGGGCATTATCTGCATGGATTCTCCATTATATACAAACAATACAAACCCGTATGTGTTTCCTGTAAATCAATGATTAAATATGTCTGAGATACATAGAAATAAATGTAAAAAAAAATGTTGTTCTAGTTGATCAAAAAAACAGTTTTTTGCTCTGAAGTAGAAATGCTTTTATTGCTACCTTAGAGCATCTGGTTCTTTATTGTATCTAAACGGCTATATATAGGGAACTAACACAGCTATTGACCACCTAAGAATGGCTCCTGGACCCTTTATCTTCTTGTGGTAATGTAATGGACCATTGAAAAAGTGAATTAGCTGTGTTACTCAGGAAGGGAAAAACTGAGAAACATAGAGGTCATTGAGCTGAAAGACAGCTGCTATCGAGAGTGGTTTAAATAGCCCAGAGATAGGGGTTGTATTAAAGGTGTTGATTAGAAATAAAAAGAGTATTTATTAAATACTTCCCCCCCCCACCACCATTTTCAGCAAATCTTGACTTTTTTGTTAGTGATAAGTCTGCCTCATGACAGAGAGACGTTAGAATAGTTCAAAGAAAAGTATAAATGTGTGGGTATATAGATACAAGTGACATTACGGAATGACGCCTATAGAAAATATGTTTTATAATTCATATTTCTGGGCAGATAAACTGTTTCACATTCAAACAAAAAAGTGATTGCATCAGATCTACGACAGGTATAACCTACTCTCCAATATCAAATTGTAATCTCTTTTTATTGTGTCTGCAGGCTTTAGAATTGTAGGCTTCTATTACAGCTCAGCATGCTTCTGTAGTTAATTCTTAGGTTGACTTTTAAGTCCTGAATGATGTTATTATTTTGAGGGTCTGCAAGTCTAGTCAACAAGCATTAACTCTCTCATGCTGGGATGTAATGCAAGCAGATTTCAGACATCTACAATTGTAGAAGCAGAGTTCATACTACTTCATTGTTAGTTTATATCTTTGGCATACATTGTTTAATCTGCATTTCTCTTATATGGATAACTTGGCATGTGTTAGAGTAAAAAGGACCAGCAGGCATCTCATCTTGAGGAAAGCATATTAATGTTGATGTATCTATTATTGGCTTGTTATTATAGTGCGCAATTCTGTAATATGTCAAGTTCTGGTGAAATTAACAGTAAATATAATATGCCTTATCATAAACATCAATCTGTTTAAATGATTAATTAGAGCAAAGCTTAATATATGTGAATTGTAGTAGAGTACCTTTATCAGTCATAAGCATACACACTTAAAGTTACCACTATTTAACAATAGCTTGTGGAAGTAACTGGAGTTTGTGGAGCTAAACTTTGCAAGCCTATTAGAAATATAAAGCTTATCTCTGGGAAACAAAATCCCAATATCCCTCACCCACTCCTTGCAAGTTGTTAAGTTTAAGACTGTTGTTACAATCCACAGTGCCTCTTTTTGTACCTGAAAGCCGTGATCAGAAGCTAAGCCCTGGTCCAGCCAATCTCCTGACTTCACTCCTGGCAGGCTTTAGGACTCTGTCGGGGATAACTGAGGAGCACATGGAGTTCCTTGTAAGGGCAGTGTGACACTTTTGGCAGCCAACAGCCAGCATTTTTATCAGCAGCAGATGAGATGGGCACAACATACTGATCCTTCCCATACCACAAACCAGAAAAAAGAAGACTCGGGACTTGACCTATCATGTGGCTGTAGTTTTAGGTAAGTAATTTGAGTAAGTTACACTGATACTAAATTACACAGATTCTGGTGCTTATTAAGATGGTAGTTAGGTTTATGTCACTAGTGACCCTGTCGCTAATGTCAACTCACCAACAACAGAATCACTTAAAAGATCACTCACCTTCTCCTACTGTATGTTGCCACTCCCTGTTTGGCTAACGAAGCAGAATCTTACATGCCAATGAAGGAGCAATACCATAGTAGCAGATAGCAGTGGAATAGTCTCTTAGCTATCTGGTTGCTGGTGTGTTGCTGCTGCATTGCTGATAAGGGCAGGTTTACAAGTGTGACATGGTCCTTAAAATCCAACATTGTCTTACTGAAATGTAATTAGCCCCAGAGCATGTGGTTTGGTTTTAAAAGGATAAAGTGACTACCCTAGCCCCAGAACGTCACTTGCCTGTAGTTTGTATGTCATTGCTTTACTGTATTGGCATCATAATGGCATCACTGCTTTGACATAAGTGATTACAATGCAGTGGCAAAAAGTAGAAGCAGAAAGTAATCTCTAACTTGCTTGCGATGAGTTAACCAGGCAATGTTCACCATGTCTGGTACATTTCATGGCCAGTTTGCACGTTTTTGTTAAAAAAAGTGCCTGGTTATAACCATGTTTGGTCAATGACATCACCTGTAAATACCAGTAGTGCTTAGTAGATGTAATTTTTTACGGGATTAGTGTTGGTACCAGGCACTGCCTGCTATGGCAAGTGTTTGCGTCTGCTGGACACACCTGGGCACTTTGACCCTACATATGCTGACCCCGCCCCCTACATGAATGAGTACCCCTTGTTATTCATTCACAAAAAAAGGAAATGGTAAAAAATGGGGTTACCTGACAACAATACTTCCCCCGCTACTACCATTGCAAGTGACAGCTCAGCTTCCCTGATGGAATATAAACACAGAGCCAGGGAACCTGGATGAAGTACTGGCCTATTTCAAACTGAAGTCATTGGGGATCTGTCATTTAGAGACAATAGTGATACCGCTGCTAAATGACAGACTTTAAGCTACATCAGCCAGAGGTTTGGATAGGCAGGTGAACTGGGAAAAGATGGCCAGTTTGTTCCCCTGTTTGTTGAGCTGAACCTGAAGCTCATCCCAACTCCTAGCAAAGGAAAATTGGGAGATCAGGGCACAGAGCCAAATATTTGGAGATGGCAGTGCGTTGAGTACAAGAAAATTCTGTAAATAAATTCCTTCTAGTTTACCTCGACTGGAGAATTTGCCTGTGTTTTGCTTGACAAACTCTTAATACAATAATGTGCAGTCATAGGTTACAAAGAATACCTGCTTTTGCAAAATAACTTGTTGTCACCATTCAGTAGCAACACATAATTGCTATTAAGGCTTGAGTGAGCAAGCACAAAGCTATTCTTGTGTGGCGCAGATGCATATCACAATAAAGAGAAATTAAATTAGACGTTCTTACAGTAAACAAGGCTGGCATAGAACTCAGTGCTTGTGGTCTTGGCTCAAGCAGTAAAGGCAACACTAATCTCACTGCTAGGACTCTCAGCTTACCTCCCTTTGCCTCTTATGGATAGCACACTGCAGTCATGTAAATCTCAAGGGTAGTAGCGCTTTAGACTTTCTTTTTCTGTTTTCCTGCTATGTAGATCATCTGGCACACTCTCTGGGTTTCTCCCTATGCCAGGTAACATGCTATTTATAGCACAACACTGGTTTTAAAGCAAACTATTCCCACAAAATCACTGTGCGCATTAAAGGATTCCTATTTATCACAACAGGTGTGTAACTAACAATTAAAACACATGTATGATTAATGTATTGAAAATGTACTGTTATATACACATTTAATTAATACTATTCATATTTATATATTTTAATTAACCCCTGATGTACTTTTACCGAGAACTGAATTTTATTTTATTTTTGTCACTTGATGGAACAAAACTTATAAGTGAACCACTTATTTTATACTTGCAACTGTAGGATTTATCAGAAATCACATATATACTTTGCTTTCCCCTCTTTCCCCGTAGTAAATCAGTGTAACTGGCCATAACATCTGTGCTCACAAATCTTACAATTGCTGAATGTAATGGGAATGACTTACTAAGGAAGCTATTGACTTAGCAAAGTGAATGTTGACTTAGCTTAGTAAGCAACCACTTTGTGAACAGCCTCTATTGCTTTAGAATATCAATCCTCCACGTTTCTGTCCCTATCAGTACACAGACATATTTATATTGCATATTTATATTCTACAAGTGAAGAAGGTGTATGTTTTACTCTCAAGGGTATAGCTGATTACTGGAGAAAAAAATCTAATTCAAATGTCACAGTTCTCTGTGCATTGATCGGTGGGCAGGTTTTGCCCCCTGTCTGAGGTGCTTGGCTTCCTGCCAATGCGCTTTGAACCCCTGTGTTAAAAGACCAGTGCACTTGTTGCTCAGCATTCTTTGGCAGGACCCATTGTGTCGCTTGGAACTTGTTTCCTTTGTATCCCTGCAAACTGCTACTTACCAGTGTTGCTGTTCCCCGTGTCCCTGTGTGCTCCCAGTGAGACCCTGCACTTCCAGCTAGTAGACTGTTATCCACATCTTCAGAGAGTTCTTTGCACCTGCGCTTTACCAATGAGTCTCTGTCTTGCTCCTGTGTGGCTGCTTGTTTCATTCAGCCTGCTTCTTCAGAGTGTCCTGGATTGCCATTCTGTTACTTACTCTGTTGTTTACCAGTGTTCCTATAACATTAATGTATGGACTTCTTCATCTGAGTTCCTTGGTATCCTGTAGTCCTGATCTGCAGTGTGTAACAGTCTTCACCCCTGCCTGCCTCAGGTTTCCTAAACTTTGATGCAACATCTGTCCCACTTCTCATCTCTACAGTATCCTGTCATCTGTACCTGCATAAGTGTGTTAGAGGGCTGCAACCTGGGAGGTGTCTGGCAGCAGAACATCTCTACCTTCTGGGGCTCTGGTGAAGACTCGGCCCTCCTTAAACCTTGCACCTCTAGTACCCCCCCAGTGATGTACAGTCGCTTCAGTCCCTGGATTCCCTGTGACCTGCATCCCATGAATCATTATAGCTCAGCCAGTCATAACCCGCTCCATAACACCCAGAGCCTACCTTTTCTAGTGCCCCGGTACCCAGTCCGTGACACCGATTAATTGTGTGATGATTTATCTGTTGAAGATTCGCATAGAAATTCTGTGGTCATTAATTCCATCAGGATTGGGCAATAATGATCTAATTTGAATTCCACCTGAACTCTCATATTCAGCTGCCATGGGAGCTTTGTTATATTTGCATAGCCAACAAATAGTGCACAATTTTGCCGTACTGTTCTATTAATACAAAAAGGTTGAGAATGGGAGGTTGATTACAAATGACAGGGAGATGGCTGAAGTGTTAAATACATTCTTCTTCACAGTATTTACTCGGGAAAGTGACTGTTTTAATGAACACATCAAGAATCTGAGTAGCACTGGGAAGAAAATACCACCGGTTGAAGCTAGGATTCGAAGCTAGGAAGCTAGGATTCGCAGCGGACTAGAAAACTTAATATGAATAAATCCCCAGGACCAAATAACTTGCACCCGCAGATACTTAAAGAGCTAAGTATGATAATAGTGAGGCCATTGTTCCTAACCTTTAAGGACTCCATACCGACTGGGGAGGTACCAGCTGACTGGTGTAAAGCAACTGTTGTACCAATATTTAAAAAAGGTTTGAGAAACGTACCTGGGAATTATAGACCAGTCAGCTTAACATCGATAGTATGCAAGTTATTTGAGGGTATGATAAAGGACCATATTCATGAATATGCTGATGGGCATGATATCATAAGTGACAACCAAAATGGCTTCAGGAAAGACCATTAGTGTCAAACCAACCTATTAGCGTTCTTTGAAGAGGTTAGTGGCAACCTAGATGGAGGAAAGCCAGTAGACTTCGTGTACCTTGATTTTGCAAAAGCATTTGATATGGTACCTCATACATATACAAGCTTCACACTTTGGGCATTGATGAAATGGTGTGTACTTGGATAGATAACTGGCTAAGTGAACATGTCCAGAAAGTATCAAAAACTGCCTCATTTTCCAAGTGGTCCTCTGTTGATAGTGGTGTGCCACAGGGTTCTGTCTTGGGGCAATTGCTGTTCAACCTGTTTATCAATAAAATTGGGACTGATATTAGTAGCAATATTTCAGTTTTTGTTGACGACACCACAATTTTTAGGGTAGTAAACTCAACAGAAGACATAGAACTATTACAGGGAGATCTGGATAAAATAGGGTGGTGGGCATCCACATGGCAGATGAGGTTGAATAATGAAAAGTGGAAGGGTATGCATTTTCGAGTTAAAAATATGAAAGTGAGCTACTCATTAATGGGCATTCCACTCAGAGGTGGAAAATGATTTGGGAGTCCAAGTGGACAGTCACCTTAGTAACAGCATGCAAAGACAGGCAACAGCAAATAAGGCGAGCAGGGTACTATCATGTACAAAAAAGGGAATGTACTGTAAAGACAAATCCATAATTCTGCCCCTGTACAGAAAATTGGTTCGGCCACATCTTGAGTATGCAGTTCAGTTTTGGTCACTGATCCGCAGAAAGGATGTCCTTGAGCTGGAGAGAGTCTAGAGAAGGGCAACAAAGCTAATAAAGGGGTTAGAGGATCTAAACTATGAGGAAAGACTGCATTAATTAAATGTGTTCACTCTTGAAAAGAGGAGACTCAGAGGGGACAAAAATGTTTAACCCCTTCATGACTGAGCTTGTTTTTAGTTTCTGTTCGTAAATGACTGACACACTTTTGACATATTTGCTGTGTGATTCTTCCACGTCAGTAATATACTTTCTTACAAAGTGCACCCACACATATTATATATTGTTTTTTAGAGGACAGATAGGGCTACATATTTATATCACATATGTGCGTCTAACGCCTCACTTAGGACAAATAAAATATAAAAAAAGAGGAAAAAAACGTTTAAAAAAAAACACTTTTTTCCCAGTTTTGATTTGTAGTATTTTTTTTACAAAACCAGCACAGCTAAAAAAATGCAATAAATACATTCATTTATTTGTCCCTTATTTTATTTTATTTTTTACACATTTTTTTATTTTTTTTACACTTTTCACAATTTTTATTTTTTTTTACACTTTTCACTTTTTTTTTTAACTTAAAAATGTTATTTTATTTATTTAATTATATCAAGCAGATTTTGTGAATTAATCTCACTGTTACTGCATGATAAATTAATAAATTTTTGGTTATTATCAGGCTGCTTCAAACTTCAGAACAGCCGATAATAAGTTAGTGACACTGATCCTGCAGCAGTTCAGGATTCAGCTGTTACTAAATGTTTTCTGATTGTTGCAACAACGATCAGCAAACAAACATTCTTCTTCCAGGAATAGATACATTGTAGGAATAGACACATTTTGTATCTATTCATGAAAGAAAAAAAAAAAAGCCAGTATAGCTTGAGAGAGATATCTCTCGATCTATACGAGCTGTCAGAATGCCGGCAAAAGCCGGCATCTGTGTCCGCTTTGCTTTGACTCTCAGACACCCGATATTAAGGTATCGGGTGTCTGAAAAAGGTTAACCCTTTCATTAATGAATGCCTCTGTAGTAAGGGCATCCATTAATGAATGTTAAAAGCTGATTCTCAGCGATTAACAGCCCTCTAAAGCAGCAAATAACTCGTCACGTACAGTGTACGTGACAAGTCATTTGGTCCCTTTGTGGCTGGACGTACAGTGTACGTTCCCCGTCACGAAGGGGTTAAAGTTAGGAGGCCACCACCTGAAACTAGAATAGAAAAGGTTTAATCTTAACCAGTGAAGAGGATTCCTTACTGTGAGAGCTGTAAAATTGTTGGACTCCCTTTCACTGACAGTGGTGTCAGCTGAGAGTATGGAATAATTTAAGACCCATGTAGAAACTTTTCTCAGTGAACAAGATATAAAGGGGTACAGGTAATCTTAGTAACATACGCGCACTCACAACCCAAAGGTTGACCTGTGTCTTTATTCAATCTTCACAACTATGTAACTATGGGGTCTATTCACTAAGCTGCCGTAGGCAGCCGAGTGAAAGACCAACCTGAAGTGAAGTGAGCCGAACGCTGTTCGGCTATTCACTTCAGGCTGGTACAGCTGATTTCAGCCGCATATCGGCTGAAATCAGCCGTACATCAGGTGGCTTCACGTGGCTTTGGGTCGGCCGAACATGCTCTGCATATTCGGCTGACCCGAAGTGCAGGAGGAGTTCGACTCAGCCGGTCCAACATCTGGATCGGCTAAGCCGAACCTCCGGCAGGCTACTCGCTGCTGTTCGGTCTATTCTTATAGATGCCGAACAGAGGTGAGTGAATAGCCGAATGCTGCTGAGCGGCATTCGACTCGGCTGTTCTGCACGGTCCCTCAGAGGGACCAAGCAGAACAGAAAAATAGTTTAAAAAGTAAAAAATAAAAAAATAGAAAACCATTGTGCGGAGCTAGCAATGACAGCTAGCTCCGCCCAATAGTTTTCTATTGGCTGGTGGTTCTGCTGCCGTCAAAAAAAAGAAAGAAAAAAACTCTCCTGGACGCTCTGGGAGTCTCCCGCTCCCGGCCGCCCAGGAGAGAAACACTGATTTTCCTTTTTTTTTTCTTTATTCTGACACGGAGCCGTGTCAGAATAGAAAAAATAAAATAAATCATCGCAGGCGAGCCGAGGCATATGCCTTCGGCTCGAACGAGCCGCTCGGCTAAGTTCGGGAGCTGTACGGGCTATTGTGAATAGCCCGTACAGCAGCCCTTTGGTTCTACTGAACTGAAGGGGTCCCGGGGCCGAAGCTAGCCGAAGGATCGGCCGGAGCTACGGCTAGATCCTTTGGCTGCTTCGTGAATAGACCCCTATGTCTTCCTGTGTCTACAAACTGTTTAAAAATCTATAAACCAATTTTGCAGTGTGGCATGTTGCATTGTCCTGTTGAAAGAGACCACTGACGTGGTCAGAAACAATGTTTAGGTAAGTGGTACATGTCAAAGTAACATCCACATGCATGGCAGGACCCAAGGTTTTCCAGTAGAACATTGCTCAAAGCATCACACTGCCTCCGCTGGCTTACCTTCTTCCCATAGTGCATCCTGGTGCCATCTCTTCCCCATGTAAACGAAACACATGCACCTGGCCATCCACATGCCGTAAAAGAAAACGTGATCTATCAGACCAGGCCACCTTCTTCCATTACTCCTTGCCCTAGTTCTGATGTTTCCGTGCCCATTTGGCAGTGGACACGGGTCAGCATGGGCACCCTGACCAGTCTGCAGCTACACAGCCCCATACACAACAAACTGACATGCGCTGCATGTTCAGACACCTTTCTATCAGACCCAGCATTAACTTTTTCAGCAATCTGAGCTACAGTAGCTCTTCTATGGAATCAGACTACATAGGCCAGGCTCCCCATGTGCATCAATGAACCCTGGCTACCCACGACCCTGTCGCTGGTTCACTGGTTTTCCATCCTTGGACCATTTTTGGAAGGTCCTGACCACTGCAGACCAGGAGCTGCAGTTTTGTAGTTGCTCTGACCCAGTTGTCTGGCCGTCATAATTTGTCCCATGTCAAAATCGTTAAAATCCTTACGCTTGCCCATTTTTTCCAACACATCAACTTTAGAGACAAAATTTTCACTTGCTTCCTAATATATCTCACCCACTTCTATGCCATTTTAACGAGATAATCAATGTTATTCATTCAGTGGTCATTATTCTATGGCTGATCGGTGTATATTGTGGCAAGCAGATTCCTTGTGTTTCGCATTTCTGTGTTTCCTGCTTCTGCCGGTATGCCCTATATCAGGGGTAGGCAACCTCGGCTCCCAAGCTGTGCTGAAACTACAAATCGCATAAGGCAATGCAAGCCACGGGCAGGACTCCCAGAGGCAGAAGCATGATGGGATTTGTAGTTTCAGCACAGCTGGAGAGCCAAGGATGCCTACCCCTGGCCTATATGGTATGTGTGCCATTCTCTACTTATGTTATTTTGCTGGGTTTCACTACCTATTTTTTACTTTATTAGTCATTCTGTGAAATGTGCATAGAGAATGTTGGTAGGGACATTTGTATTAATTCTTTACATACATATATAATTTGTTATGAGGATGTATAATTATAATATATTGTACTAGTCACAAGACATATAGACCCGAGTTTCCAAGTAGGGGTTATCTTATACTGACACTTCACTAGAATTTAGTTTTTTACCATATTGGTCATATTACACATTGTACCAGCAGAGGATCTGTGGATGGGGTGGGTTTAGTTTTAAGTATTTGTAAGTATTATGGTTTATTTGTCTCAACATTGGACAACTTTCAAGTGATGCTGTTTTGTTATCATTTCTTATTTGAACACTATTGTTTTACTTATTTATCTTTTTTTTTGCAATGGTAGAATAGCTTGTTTCTCTAAAAGGATACATTTACTTTTCTGACCATGTTTTTCTTACACCCACATTCAGAGTGCAACATAAAACATGGTCACTTTACTGGCTCCAATGCACAAAAATAATAAATGCACATGTTTTTCTTTTATGAAGATTTGTGCATTTATTTTTTCCCCTGAAAGGTGTGCTTTGCCTCGGGAAGGGTTAGAACCTCTCTCACATCTTAAAGCTGATCTCTGACAAAAACATTTTTTGGCCATTTGCACTGTAAAAATAAATGGACACTAATGAAGTGCATGCACTCTTTGACTCCTGGTGCTGCATTATGTAATACTGTTACTTTCTTTTTCCCCCTACAATACAGTCAGTGTGGGATGTCCAATGCTGAAAATCGCAGTACTGGCTGAAGTACACAGATCAGAGCAGGTCACTTGCTCTGCAGCTCGTCTATTCCGAAAGCATTCTGCATTCTTTTCAATGAATGCAAGGCATTCTGTAATTAGATGTGCGGAGATTGAGATGTTCATCTGCACCTCCTCCAATTACAGAACACCTTGCATTCATTGAAAAGAATGCAGAACGCTTTTGGAATGAATAAGCTGCAGACTGATCAGACCACTGTGATCTGTGTATTCCAGCCAGGACAGTCATTTTCAGCATCGATGCTGACTGTATTGTTCAAGGGGAATGGCAGTAAGAGTATTACATAACACAGCAGCGGTCACACATTGTACATACTTTATTTGTTTTCATTTATTTATGCAGTGCAAATGGCCAAAAATTGTTTTTGGCTGGAGTCCAGCTTTAACTTGTCTGTGTTCCCTTTGAGTAGATTTCAACTTACTTCCTGTTCCAGTGACAGGGAGTTAGAGACACAGGAAGTTATGGGAAATCTCTCCAATAGCAACAAAATAGAAAAACAATACGGAAAGGTTAGAGCTCTGCTAAGGTTTTAGGGAGGGGCCCCTGTTTCCCTAATTTATTGCCCTGGTTGCACTGAGACACAGTGAGGGCACATTCCAGTGGAGATGCTGACAACAATTGAAGCCAGACAGAGGTTATAATCCTTCTGCACTCTATCCAAATCTAACAAGAAAGAAAAGCTGCCAAGAGTTGGACTTCAAGATCTTTCTGCTGTGCTATTAATAATTGGGATTGATTTACTAGAGGAAAATAGGCTGATTACTTTTCAAGGGGAATTTTTTACTTAGTTTGGTAAATGTGGTAAAAAATTTACTTTGCAAAGAATACCCAATCACGTGCAAGGAAAAAAAAAAAACACAGCATTTTTGCTTGCGAAATATTGGATGATAGAAGTCAGCAGAGCTTAACCTCCAAAGTGAACAGCCGATTTGCTTTTAGTAAATCAAACCCATGGTATCTAAACTATAAATGTTTTCTACATTTAATTTAGCAACATTTTATTTCGCATATAATGATTTCCATGGGACCTATTTACACCTTGCGTTTAGCTGTTTTTATCGGCAGTTTCGCTGCGTTTAGAAAAAATATAAGTCAGGTGCATCCAGCAATTGATTTGAACTTCTTAATGCACCAAAACGCATGCCACATGTTTTTGCAGAAATCTCATTGGCTACTCCAATGGACTGTTTCAATGGACAAAGGAATGATGCATCTAAACGCATATGCATGTAAATGTGCATAAACACGCATAATTGTAAGCATCTAGAAGCATAAACAAATCATCTAGCCTGACAGATTTGTAAGATAGATATCTGCATAAAAACACAAGTGTAAATGAAACCTTAAACATTGATTTTTTTTTATTATTAACTCACTTTCATTATAAAACCTGTTCTGACATAAAAGTAGAATACGAATAATTCTAATATACTTAACAACTAAAGTCACCAAATTAAATAATGCCGACTTTGACAGTATTCTATGTGCAAGAAGGTGCTAGATGTGCCATGCATTACTGTCGTGTGCTCTTTTTTGACGGATTATTGCCCCCTTGTGGTAAGACTTAATGCACAGTAGTGTTACTGGCAGAAAATATATATTGGACCAAGATAATACTTAATTGATAGAAATTAAGATATCATTAAAAAAAAAACCCTTTATAACTTGCAGCAACTGATTTCCACTTATTTATACCGATTTTATCATATGACACATTCTAGTTTTATACTAGTCTAGGTTTGGGAAACGTATTTTGTGTTTCCCCACCTTTGATCCAGAATATTAACAACTTGAAAATATAATAGCAGTTGACTTATGAATCAGGTCCATCGCTGATCTCACGGCGGTTTGGCAAATGCCTTAGAACTGAAGGCTGTCGTTGATATATGTAACATTCATCTTTAACATGACTTTAGTAAATGTCATGTTGTGGAATTAAACTGCAAAACATGACATTTATGAAACTCATGTCTACAGCAAGATAACCTTTTGGCTATTTGTGAAAAAGCAATGTAGGTAACAGTCAATCTAGTATGCAGGTTCACTGTTTGAGAGTCTTTGGATTTGCTTTAAACAATTTAAGCGATTTATAACAGTAACATTGAATTAATAGCTGGAAGCATTCTCTGCAAAAGTATCTAAGTTCCACTTAAAGATACTAACACTGTGCCAAATATGTAGGCTGCCCTTACAAACCTCTACGTTAAAATGTAAGAAGTCTGACTGGTTCTGACATCAGTACGTTCAGAGTTGTTGGGGTTAATTTAATAAAGGCAAATAGGCTGTTCACTTAGCAAGGGAAGTTTCGCTTAGCTTGGTGAAATTTCACTTTACAAAGAATATTTTTTTTGCTGATGCATACACTTTAAGGGCCAGTTCACACATGTGCAGATTGCTGTGTTTTCAATGATAGAAAGATGTAGCTCACCACAAGGGCACACAGAATACAATCATTTTCTATGTGCACTGTACACAATACAATTCAGATGTGATCTGCGGTACAGTGCGCTCCTAAAAAAATGCAGACATTTTTTAACAGTGCATTGGATGGTGACACAGGTCACTGCACTGCAATACAGTACACCACACTGCTGTGTGGGGACCTGAAAAGGGTGTACAGTTTGTACACTTTAAATAAAGTTAAAAAATAAGAAAAAAGTAAACAAAAAAAAGGTAAACAGTGCCTTGTGTTGTAACAGCGCAAAGCACTGCGGCTCACTGATGCCACTTCAGCAGGCACTAGTCACACAGTGAAACACTGCATTTTACCATGCGGCTAGAGTGACCAGGCCTTTAATTAGAACTATGGCTTTGCAATAAAAAATGTTTGTAGCTGCACTCAATTCTAAATGAAGATTTCACTTACTCCCTCTGCAAAGTACCACAAATACCTTTTGAACCTCCCACTGAAGTCTGTCTAATGTAGCGTCTTGTGATGGTGTGGTAACAATGTTGCACTGTTGCTGAGTTGCCTCTCTCATGTAGGTTGTGTATGTTGGCACCACAGTGGGATGACAAGGTGCTGCAGGGGGAATCAGCATTGTTACTGCTGATGCACAAGTCTGTAGTTTGTCAATCAGCAGCTGGCCACACCTAGTTCAGTCCACTGCTTTGACAACACTGCTTCTGTTAAAGAAACCCTCCCACTGTGAGCTGCAGTGTCTGGAAGGCTGAGCATGTGAGAAAATGATGGAGGATATGGCTCAGTCAGAGTAAGTAGCAAATGTTTTTTGTTTGATTTATAAGGCTTTTGCCTCACTCAATACCTGGATTTGGTACTTGTTTAGACCGTCATACAGGAGCCTTTACACTAAAAATCTAATTCTACCACTGCATCCTTCTTTAACCGCTTGAAGACCAGGTGTTTAGACCCCCTTCCTGGCCAGGCCATTTTTCAGTGTTCAGCGCTGCAGTACTTTGACTGACATTTATTCCGTCATGCAACGCTGTATTGAAATGAATTTTATACCATTTTTTGGGGACAGATAGAGCCTTCTTTTGGTGGTATTTAATCACCACTGCGGGTTTTATTTTTTACTATATTCAGGAGAAATTACTGAAAATTTTGAATTTTTTTTTTTTTTACATTATGTTATAAAACAACTAATATTACCCACTTTTTTGGTAAAATATAAAAGACGGGGTCACGTCGGGTAAATAGACACCAAACATGTCAAGCTTAAAAATTGCGCGCACTCGCAAAATCACAAACAACTAGCATACCCAAAATTGGCCATAGGCGACGCTTTAAAAGCTTTTACCGCTCATCAGTTTAGTGTTATCAGTGATTGATGGCCCTAGAACTATTGCTCTCATTCCGACGTTCGCGGCGATATGTAACATGTGTATGCGCACCTGACGCATGTTTACATGCGTGTATGTAGGGGTCGGGACTTTTAAAAAAAAATTGTTTTTTTTAATTCTTTTTTTTAATTCTTTTTTGTGTAACTTTAAAAAAATTGGGGGGGAAACTTTAAATTTTTGTACTATTTTTTTTTTCCCCTTAACTTTATTGCTATCACAGAGGGGGCTGAGAAACCCCCTTATGTGATAGCAAAAGAGGTGACAGGTCCTCTTTATGGAGACATCAGGGGGTCTCCAAGACCCCTAATGTCACCTAGGACCCCCCTGAAGAAGCTGATGAAGCAGAGATCTGCTTCATCAGCTTCTCTCCAGCATCTGAAGCTGGAGAGTGACACAAGAATGCGGAAGTGATGTAATATACAACACTTCCGCATTCTGACAGCGGAGAGGGGACCGGAGGGAGCTCGTGTACCGAGCTCCCTCTGATCCCCTGTGACAGAGGCACTATGCTGGTCCCGGGCTCACACCGGAGCCCGGGACCAGCTTGACAGCGGGAGGGGGGGAGGCGGGGAGGGCGCAATTCACGGGACCTCATACAAGCGATCCGCCGGCTCTATAGCTGGCGGATCGCTTGTATATTAACGGGCATCGCTGCCTCTTTTCAAATAGCGGCGATTTCCTGCTCGCGCGCGACGTGTATACACGCCCAGTTACATCCAAGAAGCTCCCGGCCGGCTGTGTATACACAGCGGCTGGCCGGGAGGTAGTTAAATGTTGATTAATAACATAGACATGTCAGGTGTAAAATGCTGTGATTTCGAAATACTTACACTTGCAGAACATTCACTTCCTGCTTTGAAAGTGCAAATTACTTCAGTTTGCCAACGCAATGTACACTGGGATTGTCTTGTCATCAGCAGAGCATTGCTGGGAAATCTCATCTGTAA
The DNA here is from genome assembly GCF_000935625.1 of Nanorana parkeri. Classification (NCBI taxonomy): domain Eukaryota; kingdom Metazoa; phylum Chordata; class Amphibia; order Anura; family Dicroglossidae; genus Nanorana; species Nanorana parkeri. Next base: position 1,316,265 of record NW_017306436.1, on the reverse strand, counting down.
TCTCATGTGATCTCAGGGAAAGGCATTTTCCTTCCATGAGATGATGTGCATGGTCACATGTCTTAGTCACATGACTAGTCACATGTGCCAGATTTTCAGGAAGTAATGGGAGAGCTAGTCATCTGCCCTTAGTAAACATGGCCACTGTTAGAAGACTGGGGAAGAAAAGAGAAATCAGGTATGCAAGGAATACAAAGCCGGCAATTATCTAGAAGTATGTGATTGTAGATTGTCATCATTACTAAACATTTCTAAAAGTGTGTTTGTTGTTATGTTAAAGATATGGGTAAAGGTCCGCTTTAACTGTTAAGGAAAATCTACCTGATCGCTTTAGATGTTTACATTTTGCATGTTGTACAGCACACTACTACACAAAAAGTATGTGTTTTTGTGCAGTTACTTTGTCTCATTTGCCTTGTATATTCAGTGCTTGCAGCTGTCTACTTTGCAAACCATGTCCTAATAGTTGTAATATGAAGTTAATGCCACAGGAGAATGTTGGCCAGTTCAATTTTGCCACGTAAAGACTTAGCACAGGTATTCTTTTGCTATAGAGGGAACCTGTACGCTGCTAAGGTATTGATGATTGCCTTCACATGCAATCCATTCCAAAATGATACTGTGGCAGGAACACAGAAACTATTAAACACTGTTGAAGGTATTCAATGACATTTACATAAACTGTGGAATGTAGAATTAGACTGGTGGCAATTGTCCAGGGCTGGTGCTAGACTATTTTGCGCCCTAGGCAACACCAGATACTGGCACCCCCCAGCCCCCCTCATGTGACGTAAGCCCCATTCTCCTGGCAGCTAGCTTCCGCAGGCGACAGGTGGATGTATGCAGCCGGGAGCAAAAGCCAGACTGCTATTGGCTATTTTAATTTGAAATATCCAATAGCAGACTGGCTATTAAGGCCCCAACCACTAAGCAGATTAGCGGACCTGAGAGAGAAAGTTGTCTGTCAGTTCCGCTCATCTGCTTAGTGGGAGCTATTTGCTTTTGCAATCTGAAATAGACGGGGGGCACCGTGAGGGGGGTGAGTGGTCGAGGCTGCGCTCTAGGCAGCAGTGCGCCCTAGGCGGCTGCCTAGCTTACCTAGTGGCAGCACCGCCCCTGCACAGATCACCAATAAATTCCGTTTCGATCAGTCATGACTCATGAGAACCACACCTAAGCAGTGTAGCACGAAATTGTCATAGTTACAAAAATATGCCCTAATTTCCCTAAAAACACAACAAGCAATATTAATAATGCCTAAATTGTACAAAATACAGCAAAAAAGTGAATTTCTTAAAACACAATTGCATCTTTATGTTGTCACTTCCAATACACTTTCTAAATAACCAAGATTTGTATTCCTCATTTAGGGTGTGGAGTCATCCAAAGCAATCTTTTTATATCTATGTGGCCAAATGTTCATCTAGAATGACTGAGTTAAAGCAGAAAATTAAGATTCCAAACAGTATCTGTACGATAATTCAGAAGTTCTGTGTGCTCAATTAGCCAGAGTGGCATAAATGAATGACTAAATGTAAATAAAAAACATTCTTGACATATAAATATCTTCTGTTTTATGAAGGGGTTGGTATAATGTACAATATTTTAGGACAGGTTTTTGTTCCTTTTGGCCTACCTCAGTGCAGATATAGCTACAGTGTGTGCTAAGTGTGAAACTAAGAGGGGCTATTCACTAAGCTGCTGACGGCAGCCGAGTGAATAACCGACCCAAAGTGAAGTGAGACGAACGCTGCTCAGCATGTTCGGCCGACCCGAAGTGCAGAAGGAGTTCGACTCAGCCGATCCAACATCTGTATCGGCTGAGCCGAACCTCTGGCAGGCTACTCGCCGCTGTTCGGCCTATTCTCATAGATGCCGAACAGCAGTGAGTAAATAGCCAAATGCCGCTGAGCGGCATTCAGATCGGCTATTCTGCCCGGTACCTCTGTGGTACCGAGCAGAATAGAAAAATCGTTAAAAAAGTAGATAAAAAAATAGAAAACGATTGTGCAGAGCTAGCATTGACAGCTAGCTCCGCCCAACTGTTTTCTATTGGCCGGGCAGTTCTGCTGCCGTCAAAAAAAATTAAATACAAAAAATAAAAAAACACCATAGGAATGCATAGCTAGATTCCTATTGGCTATTTCACTTTGCAATAGCCAATAGCAAACTAGCTATTGCACCCGCCCTCTGCTGCTATCAATCACTAGAAGGGGACCTGATGGAGAACTTCAGGTCCCCTCTGCTGATTGACAGCAGCAGTGGGCGGGTGCAATAGATAGTTTGCTATTGGCTATTGCAAAGTAAGATAGCCAATAGGAATCTAGCTATGCATTCCTATGGTGTTTTTTTTTTCTGACTGAGGGCGGCCAGCGGCCCCATATCAGAAAAAAAACAAAACCAGATCGCAGGGAAAGGTTTACTCTGCTGGATCGAGCAGAGTAAACCTTTCTGAGATAAAGTGTTTCTCTCCTGAGTGGCCCAGAGTCGTATTAGACTCCCAGAGCGTCTGGGAGAGTAATGACAGGTGACGTCCTTGGTTACCAGGTAACCAGGGACGCCATCTGTCATTACACACTTAGAACCCGGAGAGGGCGCTGTTTTATCATAGCGGCCCGGCTGGGTTCTCAGTGTATAATGACAGCGGCCCTGGTTACCTGGTAACCAGGGACACTGATCTCTCTGAAAGTGGCCGGAGCCAGCCATAAGTTGACGGTTGGCTCCGCCCAGCTGTCAGAAGCAGGCTGTCGGCCGGCCAATGGCCGGCCATTCAGCCAGCTTCGGCTTTCACTGCGGCTCAGTCGAGCCGAGGCATATGCCTTCGGCTCAACTGAGTGGGGCTGTACGGGCTATAGGGAATAGCCCGTACAGCAGCCCTTCGGTTCTACTGAACCGAAGGGGTCCTGGGGCCCGAAGCTAGCTGAATGATCAGCCGAAGCTATGGCTAGATCCTTCGGCAGCTTAGTGAATAGACCCCTAAGTGAAAGGCAATAAAAAACAGTAAAAGGAATGTCTGTTCACTTTAAATAAACACAAAATAAATTCAATCTTTTCCTTCACATGATTGGGAGTTGGAGGGAATACTTTCTCTCTTTATTGCACTTTACCTTGTTTCATACTTTAGTAAATCAGATCTAGAGGGGTTGATTTACTAAAGGTAAATGGTCTGCTCACTTTGCAAGGGTATTTTACCCTTAGCTTAATGAATGAGGGGAAGTTCTCCTGACCTCCATCATCCAATCATGGGCAAGCTAAAATACTATTTTTATGTTTCTTGCATGTGATTGGGTATTCTTTGCAAAGTGAATTTTCCCCACATCACTAAGCGAAGGTAAAATTCCCTTGCAAACTGAACAGCCTATTTGTCTTTAGTAAATCAAACCCAGTATTCAAAGACTTGGCAATGACTAGTGCCATTACAGTTGACTGAATGAACTTTGATAATTGCATAACATATCGCAAAAGCATGCATGTTTATGTTAAGAAACAAGCCTGGGCATTTACCTGGTGTGTTTATTTGCCATTTCCAGCACATATCAGAACAATATACAATACCTGACGCTGGTAAAAACAAAAACAATTGACTGCGGTTTCATGGGTCAAGTTTGTTACAGTTTATGTTCACAAGCAGGGCACAATGTGCAGTACTGTGCAGCTAAGCACAATAAGATTTGAATTTTAATTTTTAATGTTTCAAATCAGGCTTGGAGAACAAGACTGTGCTGATGTGTTTGTGCCACATTACTTAGTAGATGGTAATTCATAGTAATTGCACATGCAATGTGAACGCATTTCATACTCTTATTAAGAGGGGGAATTAACATGATATATTGGGACATCTACTGTTCTCTTTCAAACTCTATGATTCTGCTCAGAAAGTTTACTCTTTTTTTCCTGCTTAATCAGTGATAAATTAACTGCTAAACAGAGACACCGTCAGGGAGGAAGGGGTTTTTGGACATACAGCTGTTAACTAGTAATGAGCATTTTTTCACCAAGTCTGTCAAAATTTGAATAGAATATGAAAACTGAGATGTAAAAAAAATACCCGTCCTTATGCAGTCTTTTGAGATTTAGGGGTCTATTCACGAAGCAGCCGAAGGATCTAGCCGTAGCTCCGGCCGATCCTTCGGCTAGCTTCGGCCCCAGGACCCCTTTGGTTCAGTAGAACCGAAGGGCTGCTGTGCGGGCTATTCACTATAGCCCGTACAGCTCCTGAACTTGGCCGAGCGGCTCAGTCGAGCCGAACGCATATGCCTCGGCTCGGCTGAGCTGCACTGAAAGCCGAAGCTGGCCGAGCAGCCGGCCACTGGTCGGCCAACAGCCTGCTTCTGACAGCTGGGCGGAGCAAGCCGTGATCTTATGGCTGGCTCCAGCCACTTGCAGAGAGATCAGCGTCCCTGGTTACCAGCTAACCAGGGACACTGATCTCCAGACAGCCTAACTCTCCCGGGCGCTCCTGGAGTCTCCTGCCGTGTCAGAATAGAAAAAAAAAATATTTCACCATAGGAATGCATTGCTAGCTTCCTATTGGCTATTTCAATTTGCAATAGCCAATAGCAAACTAGCTATTGTACCTACCCTCGTCTGCAGTTCTCCATCAGGTCCCCACTAGTGACTCTTTTTTTTGACGGCAGGGGAACCGGTGGCCAGTAGAAAACAGTTGGGGGGAGCTAGCTGTCACTGCTAGCTCCGCACAATCGTTTTCTATTTATTTTTTTGTACTTTTTTAACTATTTTTCTGTTCTGCTCGGTCCCACAGAGGGAGCGAGCAGAACAGCTGAGCCGGCGGCATCCGGCTATTCGCTCACTACTGTTCGGCATCTATAAGAATAGACCCAAAAGCAGCGAGTAGCCTGCCGGAGGTTCGGCATAGCCGATCCAGATTGTGGAATCGGCTGATTCGAACTCCTTCTGCACTTCGGGTCGGCCGAACATGCTGAGCATGTTTGGCCGACCCGAAGCCACGCAAAGCCACCCGATGTACGGCTGATTTCAGCCGATATACGGCTGAAAGCAGCCTACCATCCTGAATTGAATAGCTGAACAGCGTTCGGCTCACTTCGCTTCAGGTCGGTCATTCACTCGGCTGCCTACGGCAGCTTAGTGAATAGACCCCTTAATGTAGACTTATCATGAGAGAAACAGGGGCTGCCACTTCTGGGTTTGTTCTTAAATTGCAAATTGCCTGGCTACATACAATAGTATTAACTTTAATACTTTTTTGTCGCAGGCATGGAACAGAAAATGTAAATCAGTCACAGGTCAATCAGTAATAGAAGTCACCAGCACTCACATGTAATATGCAAGTAGCATATTCACTTTTTTGATGCGTTACATGCGTCATAGAGCCAATGTTTTGGGGGCCGCGCAAGGTCCCTTCTTCAAGGCGACATTGTGACAGTCACAATGTTGCCTTGAAGAAGGGACCCTGAGCGGCCCTGAAACGTTGGCTATATGATGCATTTGACACATCAATAAAAGTGCATATACTTCTTGTACATTACATTTGAGTGCTGGTGACTTCTATCACTGATTGGACTGTCATTCACTCGGCTGCCCTCGGCAGCTTTGTGAATAGACCCCATAGTGCCATCCGCGTTGTCACTTCGAGCACCAATGGATATTTCCCATGGTTACAACACTGTAAGGAGTGCAGGTGATCTACTGATGCTATTCAGACATAAGTCAGACACGTGTCATAATTATAATCTATATGCTTGTTCAAGATCAGTCAATTAAAAAGTATTGAAGACAAAAGTGTTTATTTGGTGATCACACTAACTATTTTTATTATTTTACCTTGCACATGATTGAATATTCCAAGTGAACACAGCTTTACCTTATTTACTAAGCTAAGTTATCATACACATTTAGAAATGTATATCCTCAACTCCTTTAGTAAACCAATCCCATGAAACCAGCAAGGCACATGAGCCAGGGAGCTGTACGTGATCACAAGCCCAGAGCCCCGAGGCTTGTGGTGCTCAAATAGAGTGCCCGAGCATCAATGCCAATCAGAACAGAGGAGGAAGAGTGACTCGAGCCAACTACTGCCTAAGGAGGACTGTAACCATCGACCAGTGGGAGCACAGGGGTCATTGATGCCAGTGGGCCAGGGAAAGAGAATAATGAGTAAAGAGGCAGGGGCGGATAATGTATCTCAAGCTTCTAACACCAACATTATTTGCTATGTTGTGCAATAAAAAAATGTTTTTCTCAATTCATTTAACTTTTTATTTTTCCAAAGAGCAGTTGAATGTAATACATATACATTATATTATCAATTTTAATTATTTAACAAAAGTGTAGTTTATGGATTTTTTCAGCTTAAATATATCCAGTTTTTAGTGATGGTTTGGGGAATTTATAGGAGTGCACGAAGTACAGTAATTTGGAATACAGATAAAAGATTCATGAGCTAAAATATTTATTCATGATAAAGACTTTTGACACATAACTATTCATTTGAAAAGATAACGGTTGGCACATATGTAGTATCTATGTATTTAATTTGACATTTTGAGGGTAACATTTTTGTGGAAAAGAAATGAGTGCACTTAAAATAACATATGCAGCTTGGTGAATTGTACCCTCATATTTCAATTCACTAAATTCTAATGATTTTTGTCTAAACAAACATTTGTCTAAGCAAACAAGTAATGAAAGCCAGGAAAAGCTGAAAATAACAATAAAATGGCTGTATATAATGATCGTTATGGTTTAGTGAATAGAGATTTTATGTTTTTTTTTTTATAATTGTAAGAATACAGTAATACCTTGGTTTAAGAGCATAATTCGTTCCGGAAGCATGCTTGTAATCCAAAGCGCTTGTATATCAAAGTGAACTTCCCCATAGGAAATAATGGAAATTCAGATTATTCGTTCCACAACCCAAAATATTCATATAACAATGATTACAATACCGTACTGTAATATAATACTGTATAAAATATAAAGAAAAATAAACCAATTACAGGCACCTTCGTGGCTGGTGTGAGGGGGACAAGAGAGAGGAGGATTATTGTGTAGGACGACTTTCACTGTCACTAACGGAATCATTACTATCTCTTGACTCAATGGAATCTTTTTCATTTTGTGAAACCTTAACAAGGAATCTATTCAATGTGACATTGTGTTGTCGTTAAACAGTCTCATCGCTCGCACTGCTACAGCCTTATTCGGGTGGCGCTTTTCTACAAAATTTTGCTCTTATTGCAAGACATTTGCTTGTATATCAAGGCAACATTTTTCAGAAATGTTTGCTTGTCTTGCAAAACGCTCTCAAACCAAGTTACTTGTAAACCAAGGTATTACTGTAAATAAATACCCAAGGCTGATGCTTTTGCTTTTTCACTTTGCAAGATTGAAGCTTTTGTTAAACCCTGAAATGTAATCCTTGAAACATTTTCATTGTAATGCATTGTATCCAGACTAGAATCAACAATACAGCTCTCCATTTTGAGCTTGAGACACGAACAATACAACTGTGTTTGAATGCTTTATTTAATCATCAGTTTTCTTTCTATCATTTTCTCAGTTTAATGTTGAAGTATAGGTTTGCACTTGCTTCCATAAACTATTTTCACCACTAGGCTACACTGTAAGCACAGAAAACAGACACCAAAATAATTTATAAACAGAAGTGACCTTTAAGATAGACTGTATGTAGAAGAATGCCAGACCATAGAAATACACTAATACTAATACTTATAAAGAATTCTGCAAGCTACAAATTACACAAAATTTGAAATAATTACTCTAAGAATTTGTAGATATGAGTATGATATTCTAAGCCTTTATCGTATAAATGCACAAACATGTATCAGAGCACTGATGTTCAAAAGAAAAAATGTTTACACTGGATTGTATTTCCTTCACATACATAGTTACATAGTTACATAGTATTTGAGGTTGAATAAAGACATTAGTCCATCAAGTCCAACCTATTAGGATCTCATTCTAGGAGTACCCGTACCCCTGTATATTACGGTCCCTTAAGAAATCGTCCAAAAGTTTCTTGAACAATTCCACATTATTTGCTGAAATCACCGCCTGTGGCAGTGAGTTCCAGACCCTAACTGATCTTACTGTGAAGAACCCCTAGTTGGTATTAAATCAGTGAAGATGAAACTGAAATAATGATTTTTGTGTTGTTCTAGCATCACACAAAAGAGTTTTTATAGGTATTTTTAATTTGGCTTGCTTGTTTTGATCAATAAATCACATTTATTTTCAATGTGCATTTGCAGTAAAAATGATTTCTCAGATGTATTGATTTATTTTACTATGTGTGAGTTCTTTCGCTGTTCTCATTAAAAGTTGTAAAGGGTAAAACAACAATTTTATAATAAAAACAAGCTCTATGGGTCTGAAAAAGTCAATTAAAAAATTTAAAATAAGACAAAAAAACTTAAGGGGGATTAATTGCATTTACCATGAGATCAGACTTTGCAACAGTAGATTGTGTATCCATTAAAGTTTCTTTTAAAAAACTTTCATCATCTTAACATGAAAATTATGAAGTTATTAGAATGATATTATACTTAAATAAATCTGTTTTGCAGGTAAAAAAAACTGACACAGTTGTCTATGCTGTATAGTAACAGCTTGCAAGCATCGCTGAAAAAAACTAGCTTAATATAAATAGAGCTTTTGCTGGCTAATAGATAATGCCGTGTAGTTATCAAGAGCGGACAATCAGATTTCACTTTTCATCCACACCGTGCAGTCAAAATAATCGTATATGATTACTGATGGTTATGTTGGTTTGCTGTAGTTAAATATGAAAAATGTTTATACTTACTTAGTAGACAACTTTAATGACTTCAGTTTTTACTCTGACACCTGGCTGTACTGTACTATCTAAACACAGCTACCATTACAGTTAGGCCCCTTTCAGACAGGCGGTTCCTTCAGTTCTGTCTGTCAACCTTTCAGGCAGATCTGATTGGAAGCCCAATGTTAGTCTATGGGCAGCCGGATCTAAACAGATATGCAATCATTTACATCCATTTACCCCAAACCCCATCCAGGTCATGAAAACAAAACAGAACAGAGGTTTGTTTTGGCAGGTCAGGAAGTAATTTGGTGTAAATGACACATGTCTGTCTGCATCCAGCTTCCCATAGACCTAACATGGGTCTGGTAAGCTCAGTTTTTTCCTCCATCACAAAATGGATCAGGAAGTCAGTGATTGGCAGTATGTGTTCGCTGACTTCCCGATCAACAGAGATGACCTGTGACAGCTTCAGTGTCACATGTCGGCTTGAATTATGGGGATGAGTGTTTTTCACTCACCCCATAATTCTCCTTTATTACTACCAACTATTATTAGGTTGGTACGGGAGAATATTTTGTCAGTGATAGTGGTGTATGATTTTGGGAGGGAAGTAACTATCAAAAATCAAACACAGGACATTTCTTTATCTTTATATAATTTTGTAAATGATAAAAGGAGAATACAGCAGAAAAAAACCTACATAATCAAGTACAACACTGAGAGGAATTCAAAATGAAAAGATAAAATAAAATATAAATTATTACTATGGATAATGTAAGCATTATATCCTAAAAATTAATTCTGGCCACACACAATCTGGTTTTGTAATACAAAACAAGCCATTGGCTTTAATAAAATATCATAAAACCAAGTCAGAAGACTTGGATCACAAGGACTGGATTTCAGTAATGACTCTGCAGGCCATTATTAATTCCCAAAGCAAGTTAGCGAATGTACCAAGTATGAGCAGGCATATTAAAGACAGATTAGGGAAGACATCCACTAAGCACTATTTGCATCTAAATTGAACCCATAGCATAATGCCAATGCAATTAAAGAAGATAGAAAATACTTATTATTGTTTATGAGTCTCCATGGCTCTAATAGTCATGCATATGTGAATGAATTAAAAAAAATATGGACTGCATATAGTTCCCTTTACTAAACATGTTATAGTTATGTAATTCTGAATGAATCATAACTAGCTATGCTCCCATTAACCAATGGGATCTTAACTTCATGTGTCAATTCTATTAATGCAATGGTGGGGGTAAGCACAGACACAACCTGGTTCTTTATATCTCCCAGTTATCTTATATGTTTAAATTTTTTTTAGTTGATCACATTTTAAACTGATGTTTTATATTTATTAAACAAAAAACTCAAACTGATTGCTAAAAGAAGAATACAACACATTACCATGCAATATTTTTTATTTACCTGAATAAAAAATAAACATATATTAATTTTTTTTTTTTTTAGTCCTGACCATAATAAATAAAAAAAGTATATACAAAACCCCTAAACATACTAAAGTTTTAAAAAGTGGCAGAAACTCCTAATAGGTTATAATCTTAAAATGTATCTTTAGTGAACATTTGTTTTTTCATCTTGGATGTAATAGAGAATCGTTAGAACCCCTTTAATTTTTCTTGTGTTTTGCCACCTGTGTCCTATTGGGGAGATTTCCCTTCACTTTCTGTAGACACAACAGGAAGTGGGTTGAAATCCCCTCTTAGGTAGTTGTCACTTAAGATGGGATTGAGGTTTGGGTCAAGCATTGGTTTGAGGCGAAACCAACTAATTTGTGATTTATGAAAACAAAGAACTAATGTGGCTGTGTGCTGCCATTGCGACTAACTACCAACAATGTACTTCCTAGCCTTTGAACTTAGGTCAGGTGGCATAAAATGACCTATAAAGGGGGCCTTGTTTTGTTTCAGCCCTGCAATTATAAAAGGCAGTGTTCCCAGAAGCCATTTGTTAGTGTGGGTTGGAGCAGATAGCGAGAGCTGACAGTGTGTGATTAGGGATGGATAGTTGTGCTATAGAGTGCTATGTGTAGCATTGTGCTAAGAGTAGAGTGGTGGGCAGCATTTAATTGTGTACCCCCTATGTTTATAGTGCTTAAACCCAACAATCCTTTCTAGTACTATCTTTTTGTGTTTGTATCAGTAACAGCTGCAGTTGCTGTTTAGCTGTTGCCCCTCCCTTGCCATTTTTGTGTGTTATATTACTTTTTTTTAATTTATCTTAATGCACTAAAGCACCATGTCCTTATTGCTGCTGTTGCCATAGCTGCCATTAAAATTAGGCAATCCACCAATTCAAGATGTCTGATAGGCCATTTGGGTACACATAGATGAGAAAACACATAATTTTGACCACAAAGCTCGATGGGACAGCAACTCAATGATGCCATCAAAAGCCTCTATCTTCTACTCCTGCTCATTCATCACTTTTCACCTCACTACCACAAGATTCTCCATCTACCTCTGCTTCAGCATCTGCAGACTCACAAGGGAGGGCAGGGAGGGAATTAAGTCTCACAAGGGGTTTCAAAGACATCAAGTGGTAAAGCGGGTAATTATGGGGCCATGCAATGTAGGGTCAAGTGTAGGCTTGAGCCTCGTCATAAGTCTCATAACCCCATCCCACTATCTCCAGCAGCATCCTTGACCATAAAGGTGTGTCTTCTAGAGCTGCTGGGGCGGAAGAAAAAAGTCCCCTAATAACCCCCATGCCAGTAACTCGAAGCCAGCTTGGCAAAACTGCTGGCTTTACAGCTGTTCATATTCCAGCTTATTAGGTTGGCCCCTCTCTGCATTTATGGCCCGTGCTGTGCTACACTACAGTAACAGACACCCAGCTGCTGTTATTTTACCCAGCAGGCAATTCCTGCCCTTCACTAGCATGTGGAAGGTAATATGTCTGAGTTGCTGGACCACACTGTCAGCTGCAGGGTCCACATGACCACAGACATGTGGTCCAGCCAGCATGGGCAGAGATGTTGCATCACTTTAACAGCACACTAGGTCAAACTGCTGGAGGCTGGGAAGGATGCAAGACAATTCTCCTGGCCTGCCACCAATACCAGCTCCTGCCACCTTTTCTGGCCTTTTCCAGTGCCATAGCACTGTAAAGGTGCCACACACATTGTTTCCAGATACTGTTACCTTAGCAGCAACATTTTGTAAAGTTTGCTGCAGGGTAAATCATGCTCTGACCCTCCAACTTAGCTCTGAGCCTATTGCAACACTCTAGCATTATTTACGTTTTTTGTCTCCCTGAAATAATATTCTATAATATTTATTTCAAGATATATCCTGCCTTATCTATCCATCTTGCAGCATGCATGTAAGCAGCCTAACCAGGCCGCTTACACACTGTTTAGTAACTGAACAATATTTGTGGCTATTATGCCTCTTGCCCTCAATATTTGTGGCTATTGTCACTTTTGGCAACCCTCTTACAGAATGCATCTAATCATCCTAACCAAGCAGTGTACACACTCTACAGTGACTGTACAATATTTGTGTCTATTGTCTCTGAATTAATCCTCTCTAAGTTTAATTAGCGATAAAACCTGCATTGTCTCTCCCTCTTGCATTGCAGCCTACCCAAGCTGCTTATATAGTGTCCAGCCATTACATGATACTTGTGGCTATTGGCTCTAAAAAAAATACTCACTCATGTTTATTTCAGGATAAAAGCTTGCTTGTCTCTCCCTCTATCACGGAGGATTAGTGTTGGACATACTGTCTGTCCCTACCAAAACTTTGGATTGCTGGTGACCTGAAGGAGACTGCTACACTGTTGGGGCATTGCTGTACACCACCTCTGTCTTCCTTAGCTTGTGAGAGCATTTTAATCAGTTAGTTTTATTAAAGTCTTATTATAACTGCACTATTCTTTTCTCCCACCCCCATCCCTGTTTTTTGTGTGCTTATTTTGCCAGTACCTCCATATGACCACTAACATTCCTGGAGCAAAATTTATGTCTGCCTGATTTAGGGGCTGTTGGCATTTGAGGTGAGTGTCATCACTCAAACTGTTAAGTTCTAACATACTATTTACTTACTAGTGACTGCATGCCACCTATTATATTGCTTGTGTCTGTAGAAATGAACTAGGTAGGTGCACTCTGTTTTGTTTTTTCTGATCAGTATTTCCTCTGCCTTTACTGGGGCTACAAGACTGTGTGTGCCAGTTCTCCCTCTCCTTCACTTCACTAAATGGACATTGTAGCATTCACCAGTATTTAGATGCACCAGTTTACTCTCTTTGTTGGTGTACATGATTATTGTTAAAGTAGTTAAGCAACTAATTATCTTTGTAATGGGATACATGATGAATTACATACTGGAGACTTGTTTGTGTCCACAATTGGCTTAGGATCTGTAATTAGTTTTAAGATACAGGCCTCGGGAAAAGTTAGTATACATCCTCTTTTTATGATTATGGCTTTACTTTTCTTTGGATCCCATTATGACAGGGCTACTTTAACTTCCATTCCATCTTAATTTGCAGCTAGATAAAATATTCTGATAATGCAATGAACTAAAATGTTTATTTTCTGTAGCTGTGGTAACAGCTTTAATGTGCTTTTTCATTCAGAAAATTTTATTAGCGCACCATTTTTCCCAAACCTGAAAAGAGATTCTCCAGCTCAGTTTTAAAGTTGAGAATTTCATCTTTGGTAATATATAGCCATACATCTACATGAATGGCAAGATGTAGATTCTTTAACTGATCAAGTGTTTTATAAAAAGCAGACCTTCCCACTTCATTTTAAGAGGTAACTGCAATGGTCTATCTTTGTATTTACTAAATAGAAGCAGGTAAGGATCTGCAATTATATTTGTGATCTATATAACTTTTTTTTTTTTAATTGGAGCAGCAACCAAAATATTAAACCCTATATTGCAATTATTTATATACATTTTACCTTTAGTGGAGTATTCCTTTAATAAATACCCCAGTACCTGAGTGCAGCCTACCTGGACTAATTCCCTGATCCAGCAAGCTTTCCTCCAACAAGGTCCTGGCTTCCTCCTTTTCAGACTGAGCACATGGGTCATGGCCCCATTCATTCCTTTAGGAATGTGTGAGAAAAACAACCAGCACAATCCATAGGAATGAATGGCGCAGTAACATTAATGTACAGTAGGAAGTAGGGCCAGCCAGGACCTTGTTGGATGAAAAAAAATTACTGGACTGGGGAGGAAAGAATGTACTATGCAAAGGTGAGGAATTTTAAAGGACAACTTTACTAAACCAAAAGAAAAATAAATCTCAAAAGAGTGGCACAAAAGAGGAATGATGTAGTGGTTTAAAAAGAGAGATACATGCAAGAATATGCTCTCAGTTACAAAATGTAATATGTACATTTGGTCATTGTTACCAGAGGTATTGTGGGTATCTGGTCAAGATTACCATTGAACTGAACTCCCTATTTTATTCTGTCTGTCAGACATGCTGTTCTTCCTATTTGTAATTCCCACGATCTCTAGACTTTTCCCGTTGCATTTTGCACTACAACAAAACACAGTGTTGTTTTATACGACATTTATCTAATATAGTTATGGTCACGATAAACATATAAAATTGCACATATTGCAAAAAGGTAGAACGGTCAGTGCCAGATTTTGTGAACTCTTTTGTGACTACTACACTATCACTAATATTTCTATATTTCAAGTATGGCATTGAAAGCCTAAGACAGTGTTGCTGGCTTTAACTGCAAACACCATTTAACATTATGACTGCTATATTTCTTTGCAAGTCTACAAACCTATGATGACAGAAAATGTTCTCTATCATAAGTCTCAAAAGGACAGACATCTCTGGATGTAGAGTTATTAGTGTTTGAACAGGCGACACAAAGAACAAAAATTAACAGGGAAAGACAAAGGTTATTAATATCTGTTGAAGTAGAGAACAACTTAAAAGCAATCTTTGAGAATGGTTTTAAGTAAAACTAAACTTCTGTTCCAGGTAAAAATATTGAGTATAACAGTGTTTAATTAGGTGAATAAAAAGTCCATTTAAAGAGGACACACAGTTAAAAAAAAATAATATGGCAAAATGATTTTGTATGACAGGCAAGTAAACTGGGAGAACATTTTGAAAAGAAAGGACATCCTAAAGAAGTAGTAGAGAAACATATTATAAAGCTTAAAAATTAAAGAGAAAGAACTACCTTAATCAGTAGTGCAAAACCATTAAACAACAAATTGTATCTCAATAGAGAGTTTAAAAGTAATGTAAAAAAGATTTGGTTGTCTGAAATAAATAGGTAAATATAAATGCATGACTTCCAGTGATTGTGAGAAAAAAACACTGTTGAGGTAATTAAACTCTATACATTTTTTCAATGTACTAATTACATGTCATATAAAGTATATTATGCCCATAAGGGTTTTAACATATAGGAAACATTATTTGAATGGTAAAGGATCATGTCCTGGAACATTTTAGATCAGAGGACATGGGAATAAGTGTATCCTGTTTGATAAATTATATGAGTGAATGTCTGTGGACTTGGGGCATGTAGAACTAAGACTCTGCTGCAAGAGGAAGCATGGTTAATTTCACAGGTAGGTGCAATTCGCCCATAGGGACTGAATAAGAGGAATGAAACACATATCTTAATTGCATTTCTTACACGCATTACTTGCGTGTTGTTACAATATAGGTAAAGAAATTACGATAAAGGTAACAAGTGGAGGACTAACTTCCCTCAGGTGTGAGATTCCAGAAATAATAGCGGGAAGTATATGTGAAACATATTAACCAGTTGACATCCGCGGTGTTAAACCCCCTTCCCATCCAGGCCATTTTTCAGTATTCAGCACTGCGGTACTGACATTTATTCCGTCATGCAGCGCTGTACTGAAATGAATTTTATACCCTTTTTTGGGGACAGATAGAGCTTTCTTTTGGTGGTATTTATTCACCACTGGGGGTTTTATTTTTTTAATATATTAAGGAAAAATTACCGAAATTTAAAAAAAAAAACAGTTTCCCCTATATTAAATGATAAAAAATTTATTATTACCCAATTTTTTGGTAAAATATAAAAGATGGGGTCACGTCGGGTAAAAAGACACTAAACATGTCAAGCCTTAAAATTGCGTGCGCGCGCGAAACCTCAAAAAACGATAATACCCAAAATTGGCCATAGGCGACGCTTTAAAAGCTGTTACCGCTCATCAGTTTAGTGTTATCAGTGATTGATGGCCCTAAAATGATTGCTCTCACTCCGACGTTCGCGGCGATATGTAAC